>NC_053027.1:222503554-222744014 GCF_003073215.2 Triticum urartu | reverse complement strand
AACCGCCTGTTAAATTTTGTGCCATTTGGACTTTGTTTGATACTCCAACGGTTAACCGAGGAGCCGTAAAGGCCTCGTGTGTGTTGCAGACCCAACACCCCTCCAAAGTGGCACAAAACCCACCTAAACCCCCTCCATCCTCTCGGTCGTTCGATCACGATCGTGTGGCCGAAAACTGTGCTCAATTTGGAGCCTCCTAGCTCCTTCTAGGTATAAATAGGTGCCTCCACCAAAAATCCCGGATCAAACACCACCCTAACCCTAACCCCGCTCCCTCCGCGCGCCGGACACGTCCGGTCCGCGCTGGACAAATCGCCGCGCCCAGCCAACAGCGAGCCGCCACGTGGCCCGCCGCCGCCTCCCACCTCGCCGGCCCGCGCGGCCCGGGGCAGGCCCCCGCGGCCCGAGCCGCCCGCGCCCGCCGCGACTTCGTCGTCCCCGCGTTCCCGTTCTCCTCCTTCCCCCTCCAGCGCCGCCGCGGTGCCACGCTGCCGTAGACGCCATCACCGGTCGCCGCCCAGTTCGCCGGACCCCGCCGCCAAACTCCGCGCCCGCCGCGCCTTCGTCGTCCCCGGCGTCGCCCCGCGCGCCGCCTCGGCCTCCTCCGCACCACCTCGCCTCCCCGCTCTCCTTCCTCCTCTCCAACCAACTCCAGGTGAAATCCGGCTAGCCCCGTCGAACCTCGATCCACGTGCGATCCAGATCTGAGTCAAACCCTAGAGGTTGACCCGTTTTCTGCCTAAGTCCCCAGTATTTTTAGCATACTTCATCGCATCATAACTTTGCATCCGTGGCTCCGTTTTGGGCATGTAGCATATCAAATTGTTCGTCGGGATGTGCACTTCATTTCATTCCATTGCACCATGTTCATTTGAGTTCATCTTGATGCCCTAAATGCTGTTGCAAGAGTGCTATGTAATGTTAGTTTTAGATTCTTAACAGATTATGGACATTTGTCATTTTTGCCATGTTTAATGTGTGCCTCCTATGAACTTGAGCCCTACATGTGTTTTGTTGTATGCCATGCCATCTTTACAGGGGTGTATGCCATGTATTTTTGTGATCTATGTGGTGACTAGCACAAGCATGCAAAGTAGCTCTCGTGATGTTGCTGATTTCAGGGACTTAGAATTCTTCGAAGTCTTTTCCCTGTTGATATTGTTATGCCATGTATTCTTGTTGCTACAGAGTGATCCATGCCTCTTTTGAGCATGTTCAGTAAGGATGATTTGAGATATTGTTATGGTATATCCATCCATGTATTTGTTTGCAATTATGGAGCACCCTAGCATGACTCAATCTTGCTTTACTTTTGCTATAAAATGTCCCTGGCAGATTGTTTACGTGTTAAGCAATTTTGCCGAGGTTGTTGTAGTTGTTCCTTGCATGCTATGAGTTTTTATTGCCATGGTTAGCTTATTTATCATGTCTTCTTGCTGGGTGTATGCTTAGTTTGTCATGCAATGCCTTGTGGTGAGTGCATCGAGCTCGTAAACATGCCTATGTAACTCTGTTTTTGCCATGTTCCAGTTTTCTGCTAAGTCTGAATCTGTTAACAAAACTTGTTATGTTTACATGGTTGCCATTGTATTTTCTGATCCCTTTTGGCTTATGGTCACTAAGGGACTTTTGTTATATGCTTTGAGTAGCTTCATGCCATGCCTTACTTTGCCATGATATGTTCCTGTAGCATGTTGTTATCTTGCTCTAAACATTTCTTCTTGAAGTTAACTCCTGACATGTTATTTTCACAAAGTCTGTGAACCTGATATCTTTTGCACTTTTGCCATGCTTGTTTGAACCTGCTATTGTGTGAATTAGCCTTATCTCAGTGTTCATCTTTTGTCAAGCATCTTGAGTGGATCACTGCCATGAGCTTTGTTGCTATGTTAGAGTGCAGTAGCTTATTTTTCTTGATGCATTCAGATGGTCTCGTGTTGTTAATCGCAGATCGGTGCCATATTTGTTTTGCTTGTCATTTGCAAACCGTGCATCCGATTCCGGTGATCTTTATATCAATTTCGACCGAAATCAACTCATCTTTCCAGCGGCACTCTTGGTTTGTCAAGTTGAGGCCTGATTCAATCTTTCCTTTCCGAAGCACGCATATGCATTGCATATCACATCCCGCATATCATGCCATGTTTTGCATCATGTTGCTTGCGCATTGCACCATGGTTGATTGTGTCTCCCTTTGCTTGTGTTCTTGCTTTGGGTAGAGCTGGGAGACGAGTACGTGATCGAGGAACCCGTTGAGTACGCTTACGAGGATCAACTCAGAGAACTTTGCAGGCAAGATGACCATACCCTCGAAATCACTTCTATCTTTGCTTGCTAGATGCTCGCTCTATTGCTATGCCTATGCTACGATACCTACCACTTGCTTATCATGCCTCCCATATTGCCATGTCAAACCTCTAACCCACCTTGTCCTAGCAAACCGTTGTTTGGCTATATTACCGCTTTGCTCAGCCCCTCTTATAGCGTTGCTAGTTGCAGGTGAAGATTGGAGTTTGTTCCTTGTTGGAACATGTTTATTGTTAGGATATCACTATTATATCTTGCCTACTTTAATGCATCTATATACTTGGTAAAGGGTGGAAGGCTCGGCCTTATGCCTGGTGTTTTGTTCCACTCTTGCCGCCCTAGTTTCCGTCATACCGGTGTTATGTTCCTTGATTTTGCGTTCCTTACATGGTTGGGTTATAATGGTAACCCCTTGACAGTTCGCCTTGAATAAAACTCCTCCAGCAAGGCCCAACCTTGATTTTACCATTTGCCACCTAGCCTTTTCCCTTGGGTTTCGTGGACTCAAGGGTCATCCTTATTTTAACCCCCCCGGGCCAGTGCTTCTCTAAGTGTTGGTCCAAACTGGGCGATGTCCGGCGCCCCCGGGGCAACCAGGGTCTATGCCAACCCGACGTCTTGCCCATCCGGTGTGCCCTGAGAACGAGATATGTGCAGCTCCTATTGGGATTTGTCGGCACATTCGGGCAGCTTTGCTGGTTTAGTTTTACCATTGTCGAGATGTCTTGTAACCGGGATTCCGAGTCTGATCGGGCTGTCCTGGGAGAAGGAATATCCTTCGTTGACCGTGAGAGCTTGTGATGGGCTAAGTTGGGACACCCCTGTAGGGATTTGAACTTTCGAAAGCCGTGCCCACGGTTATGGGCAGATGGGAATTTGTTAATGTCCGGTTGTAGATAACTTGAAACTTAACTTAATTAAAATGGATCAACGGCGTGTGTAGCCGTGATGGTCTCTTTTCGGCGGAGTCCGGGAAGAGAACACGGCCTCGTGTTATGCTTGAGTGTAGGTTGCTCTAGGATCACTTCTTGATCATAGTTTCTCGAACGTGCTTTGCCTTCTCTTCTCGCTCTCATTTGTGTATGTTAGCCACCATATATGCTAGTGCTTGCTGCAGCTCCACCTCATACCTTTTACCTACCCATAAGCTTAAATAGTCTTGATCACGAGGGTGTGAGATTGCTGAGTCCCTGTGACTCACAGATTACTTCCAAAACCAGATGCAGGGACCGATGATACCGCTCCAAGAGATGCGACTGAGCTCAAGTGGGAGTTCCATGAGGACTTGGGACGATACTACATTTCCTTTCCAGACGATCAGTAGTGGAGCCCAGTTGGGGCGATTGGGGACATTATGCATTTGGGGTTGTCTTTATTTTGGTTCCGTAGTCGGACCTTGAGTGTATCTGGATGATTGTAATGATATATTTATGCTATTGTGTGAAGTGGCGATTGTAAGCCAACTATGTATCTCTTTTTTTATTCAGTACATGGGATGTGTAAAGATTACCCCTCTTGCGACATTGCCTACAATGCGGTTATGCCTCTAAGTCGTGCTCCGACACGTGGGAGATATAGCCGCATCCTGGGTGTTCCAGATGATGACCCCTACGCGCCGTCTGACGAGCTTGCACCGGACCCCCAACTTTGGATTGGTTTTGGGGCTAGTACAATCTTTATCTGTGGAAGTCGCTACCACCGACTGAGAAAGCCAGGCAAGTGGTGTTCAAGAAGGAGATGGCAGAGGAGGAAGCCAGGTACCAGGTGACCTGTCAAGCCCGTGATGCCACCTGGAAAAATGAGGCGGCGAGCTTTGGGGGCGGTCGCATCGTCGTGCCGAGGAGGTGTACGAAGACGGGTACTTCGCGAGGAAGGTCATAGGCGCTGGGCGCCTCTTCACTGCGTGGAGGTGGGTCGATAAGCTCCAGCGTGCCACCGACGAGGAGCTCCAATGGGTGCCCAACGAAATGGCAAGATCGCTCGTGCGCATCCGCCAGCAAGAGGTAGATCGGTACGTCAAGTGCTGCGAGGTGGAGGAGTCGGAGTACTGCCTCCGCACTGGGAAGACACTGCACACCAGGGAGCTGCTGGCGAGGGGCTGCTGGAATACTGGCCCCAGGAGGGATTATTAGTTTTAGTATTGATCATTTTAAATTTTATGCATTGTACCTAGTAGTTAATTATCATCACGTATATGTGATGATATTATTTATTTATATATATATATACACTATGATGATCTCATGAACAATTAATATATATATTATGAATTCCATTTTCTATCTGTTTTAGTATACTAATTTGAATCTAGCTGTTATCATCCACATATATAGAATGGAAAGCGTATATACACATATTAAAACAGAAAATATAAGAATGGTAAACAAAATACACACATTGAAACAGCGCAATACTATGATTGCTGTGAATACATAGCTATCCACGTCGAAATGACTTTTCAAAATAAAATGTGTCCATGAGGCCATGACGAGCAGCCCTTACCTAGGGTAGCTCTTGGCTCTGCCTAAACTCGTGCAGGCGTTCGTCCAAGTGGTCGACACGCTCGCGGTATATCTGGAGCGCGATCTCGAGCTCCAAGTTGGCTATTTCATCGGAGATCACCAGCTCGGGGATGTGACGGCCATGTTCCTCTACTGCGCCCAGGTGGACACTTGGGCCATGGAGGCGGTCGAGCCTATGGACCAGCGCGTTGGCATCCAGCGGGCCACAAACAAGGCAATGGCGGCACCCATGCGAACGGCGCGGTGGGCGTTCGGTGTAAGTATGGCGCGGCCGGCCTCTGGTGCAAGTACGGCGCTGAGGGCCTCTGCCCACTCCTGGCGAGGAATGGGGGTACTGACCGGACGTGTACCCAACTGCGACGCCGTGTCGACAGCAGGCAAGCACCGATGGATCCGCCCTTGCTATGCGGCACACCGCGCCTCTTGCTCTGCGGCACTCCAACGGTCTCACCGTGCGGCGAGCCGCAGCCTATCGGCGCGAACGCGCCTAGCTTGCTCTGCAGCGCGCCATCGATCATGTTGTGCGGCGACCTGCAGCCTGTCGGTGCTGACGTGCCTATTTTGATCCACAGCGCTCAAGCGCCATGTGCCAAAGGTCTACTCAACCCTGGCGATGACGCGCATCACAGTGTCATCCATCGCATTGCCGAGGAGCGCCTCGGCCTCGACGTGCCGTGGCGCCTGCTCGTTTTCCTCGTTGACGAGGTTGATGGCAGAGGAGACACTTTGGTGGGTTGGCATGCTTGGAAAAGGTGGATGTGCTACAGGCTACGCTTGTCGCCTCCGTGCGTCGCGCCCCCCCTATGTGCAATATAGCAGGGTGGCGGGAAACATGTGAGCAAATGGCGGGAAACGGTGGTGTGTTCATAAAACACCATGAATTAGTGGAAACTTAGCATCGAGCTAGCACAAGAAGTAGATGATGATCAGATGAACACGGACCACACTAGGGATCCCGTCGGTGATGAATTCATCAATCCCAAATGGTTGAATACTAGCAAGCGTTTGCCCACAACACACACGGCCTATTCCATCACAAATAGGTCGGATGGATCAACTGTATGCCACATATCGCACATTGTCAAAAAGTAATGCGGTAGACCTTCTTTAACATGTGTTAAAAAAATAAAAATAAAAGACAAGGACCTCGAGGTTAAATTTCCCATCACCTAATTTAACATCGAGACAACTTCCCATCCAGTCACCCATCCGATGGCTGCTCCAGCCTGAGCACACTTAACTTGATAGTTTTCTTACATGAGCTACTGGTGGAAAAACTAGTCCTTGCTGATAGGAATGCCTCTTCGCATCCTTATGGCGTATCCGGATGATCGCCCATCCCACAATGGCCAATAAATGTTGTGTATATAGAGCATATCACATACGTCTTATTAGAAGCAATCGTCTGTGTTTTTATCGGTCTTCGCACACATTTCTGATTACAAACCTGTTTGTCGCGTATCACACACATCTTGTTATATTGAACTGTTCCTATTCTCTTGCCTAATCACAAACAGTTCATCCGAGTGAACCGTATGTTGTACATCGCACACACCTTGATCGGGTTTTCCGTTTCTTTTGTGTTGCCTAATCACAAACAGTTCATCTGAGTGAACCGTATGCTGTACATCGCACACACCTTCATCTGGCTACCCGTTTCTTTTGTTCCTCCTCATCGCAAACAGTTAATTGAACTGAACCGTATGCCCTTCATTGCACACACAACTAAAACCTGAACCGTGTTTGATGCATCCGTCATCGCAATCGTTTTATACATTTCTGACGGTTTTCCTACACCATCGTTTGTGATCATTGCATCGCACACAGTTTCTCGAAGGGTCTCTTATCATAGTGTCGCGTTAGCAGCATCCTGCAGTAGTGGAACATGATGCTTCTATGTTTGTATTTTGTTTTTATCGACACCTCTCTCTCTCTAAGCATGTGGACATGCTTTTCGATTTTGGTTTTCGCTTGAGGACAAGCGAAGTCTAAGCTTGGGGGAGTTGATACGTCCATTTTGCATCATGTTTTCTTACTATTATTTATAATGTTTTTATCCACAATAATGCTTTTTGGAGTAATTCTAATGCCTTTTCTCTCATAATATGTAAGGTATACACAAACAGGGAGAATTCCAGCAACTGGAAATCTGGACCTGGAAAAGCTACGTCAGGCCACCTATTCTGCACAACTCCAAACAAGCTGAAACTTCAAGGAGATTTTTTATCAATTATATGAAGAATATTGGAGCAGACAACTACCAGAGGGGGCCCACCAGGTGGGCACAACCCACCTGGGCGCGCCAGGGAGCCCAAGCGCGCCCTGGTAGGTTGTGCTCACCCAGGCCCACCTCCGGTGCCCATCTTCTGGTGTATAAGTCATTTTGACCTAAAAAATAAGGGGAGGACTTTTGGGACGGAGCGCCACCGTCTCGAGGCGGAACTTGGGCAGGAGCACTTTTGCCCTCCGGTGGAACGATTCCACCGGGGGAACTTCCCTCTCGAAGGGGGAAATCATCGTCGTCATCACCACCAACAACTCTCCCATCTTGGGGAGGGCAATCTCCATCAACATCTTCAACGACACCGTGTCATTTCAAACCCTAGTTCATCTCTTGTGTTCAATCTTGTTACCGGAACTATAGATTGGTGCTTGTGGGTGACTAGTAGTGTTGATTACATCTTGTAGTTGATTACTATATGGTTTATTTGGTGGAAGATTATATGTTCAGATCCAATATGCTATTTAATACCCCTCTGATCTTGAGCATGATTATCATTGTGAGTAGTTACTTTTGTTCCTGAGGTCACGTGACAAATCATGTTGCAAGTAATCATGTTAATTTGATATGTGTTCGATATTTTGATAGTATGTATGTTGTGATTCCCTTAGTGGTGTCATGTGAAAGTCGACTACATGACACTTCGCCATATTTGGGCCTAAGGGAATGCATTGTGGAGTAGCAATTAGATGATGGGTTGTGAGAGTGACAGAAGTTTAAACCCAGTTTATGCGCTATTCCGGAAGGGATCGATTGGATCCAAAAGTTTAATGCTATGGTTAGAATTATTCTTAATACTTTTCTCGTAGTTGCGGATGCTTGCGGGAGGGTTAATCATAAGTAGGAGGTTTGTTCAAGTAAGAACAGCACCTAAGCACCGGTCCACCCACATATCAAATTATCAAAGTAGCGAACATGAATCGAACCAACATAATGAAAGTAACTAGGTGAAATTCCCGTGTACCCTCAAGAACGCTTTGCTTATTATAAGAAACCATTTTGGCCTGTCCTTTGCCTCAAAAGGATTGGGCTACCTTGCTGCACTTTTGTTACTACCATCATTACTTGCTCGTTACAAATTATCTTGCTATCAAACTACTCTGCTACTTACAATTTCAGCACTTGCGGGCATTACCTTACTGAAAACCACTTGTCGTTTCCTTCTGCTCCTCGTTGGGTTCGACACTCTTACTTATCAAAAAGATCTAAAATTGATCCCCTATACTTGTGGGTCATCAATCATAACTATGCACCTTTCTATCAATTGCCCAACAGTAATTTTTCTACCAACTGTATGATATTTATTCGAGATAGAAGCCTCTAGCGAAAACTATGGCCCCTGGGTCTACTTTTATCATGTTACAAAACCAAAAATACCTTGCTGCAATTTATTGTTATTTATTTTACTTTGCAATACGTATATCTAACACTACCGGATTTGATCCTTGCAAGTAATGAATTCAAGGGGATTGACAACCCTCTTTCTTGCGTTGAGTGCAAGTATGTGCTCTTGTGTGTGCAGGTGTTGTTCACTAGGATTTGCATGATTCTCCTATTGGTTCGATAGCTTGGTTCTCACTGAGGGAGGTATTTATCAGTTACTATTTCTTCACCCTTCCTCTTCAGGGAAAATCCCAACGCACCTCGCAAGTAGCATGGGTGAAACAAACAAGAAAAAAAATGGAAATACAAAAAATTTTACTTGCACCTTTATGCCTAGCTTAATGGCTTTAAAGAAAGCACTTCTTGGGAGAAAACCTAGAAGTTTTAGAGTCTTTTTCTTATTTTTTGAGTGGCAGAGTCTTGGAGCGTCATTTTTCCTTTTTATTTTGAATAAATATACACCATGCTGGTTGGGGATGATTTCTTATAGGCATTGGTTGATTTATAGAATGGTCCATGCACTTCACTTATATCTTTTGAGTGGCAAAGTTGCTTATTCGTTGACCCTTCATGCGTGTGAGCCCTTTGTGGACTCGATTCCTGCAAGGAATTCGCAACTGTAATCGTTGTGATCTTGGATCCTTGAGATTGAAGCCTCCATCAATTTAGACATACAATAGCACCACCTATTAGAACCATGGGTCAGTATCTTCTGTGTCACCATTGTGTTTGCGTATCTCTAAACTCAACTCTCTACATTAATATCACTTGCAATGTCTTTACTTTCCACTACCTATACTCTAGACTTGCATGTGTTGGGTATTCCTTGAATTTTCGCTGCCTAAATTTGCCAAGAACTAAAATTGGGAAAAGAGTCTGTTAAGTTTGGCTAGTAGCCTATTCACCCCTCTCTAGACATACTTTCGATCCTACAATATCCAACACTACATCAGTTTGGATCTTATCATTCGTCATAGGCTTCAGTGTCCTATGTTTGCCATCATGCACAAATGTATATGTATTGTATCTCCCAGTATGAATAACATTGCAATCAAACTGCCAATGGACACCCAAGTAATAGTCCACACACCTCTATTGGCAACACATCACACTCCACCTCATCAATATGTTCTCCAACTATAAATGGCACACGTACCTAATGTGTAACCTTAATCATCCAACACTTATTTAACCACTAAACATGCTTCTATCTAAGGATGGAATCGAGATCAAGAGTCATTTGAATGCACAGATAGCTAACATGTTGTGTGAAGACGAACTCAAATGGTACAAACATTCTAACTCTCAGTTTATCCTGAAAGGTGATTCGAATACTAGATATTTCCATGGAGTCGCCAATGGCAGACACCGGAGGAAAATTATTCATTCCCTACAATAGGATGAGGGCACGATTGAGGAGCATGAGAAACTTAGATCTTATATCACTAATTACTATTAAAAAAATGTCCGGATACGTGTTTATATTGAACGCTGGAGCTGTCAGTTGGAGCAGTTCTAAACAAAGCGTCGTGGCGGGATCTACGTGTGAAGCGGAGTACATAGCTGCTTCGGAAGCAGCAAATGAAGGAGTCTAGATGAAGGAGTTCATATCCGATCTAGGTGTCATACCTAGTGCATCGGGTCCAATGAAAATCTTTTGTGACAATACTGGTGCAATTGCCTTGGCAAAGGAATCCAGATTTCACAAGAGAACCAAGCACATCAAGAGACGCTTCAATTCCATCCGGGATCAAGTCCAGGTGGGATACATAGAGATATGCAAGATACATACAGATCTGAATGTTGCAGACCCGCTGACTAAGCCTCTTCCACGAGCAAAACATGATCAGCACCAAGACTCCATGGGTGTTAGAATCATTACTGTATAATCTAGATTATTGACTCTAGTTAAGTGGGAGACTGACGGAAATATGCCCTACAGGCAATAATAAAGTTATTATTTATTTCCTTATTTCATGATAAATGTTGATTATTCATGCTAGAATTGTAGTAACCGGAAACATAATACATGTGTGAATACATAGACAAACATAGTGTCACTAGTATGCCTCTACTTGACTGGCTCATTGATCAAAGATGGTTAAGTTTCCTATCCATAGACAAGAGTTGTTATTTGATCAACGGGATCACATCATTAGGAGAATGATGTGATTGACTTGACCCATTTTGTTAGATTAGCACTTGATCGTTTAAGTTTACTGCTATTGCTTTCTTCGTGACATATACATGTTCCTATGACTATGAGACTATGCAACTCCCGAATACCGGAGGAACACTTTGTGTGCTACCAAACATCACAATGTAAATGGGTGATTATAAAGATGCTCTACAGGTGTCTCCGATGGTGTTCGTAGAGTTAGCATAGATCAAGAATAGGATTTGTCACTCCGATTGTCGGAGAGGTATCTCTGGGCCCTCTCGGTAATGCACATCACTATAAGCCTTGCAAGCAATGTGACTAATGAGTTAGTTGTGGGATGGTGTATTACGGAACGAGTAAAATAGACTTGCCGGTAACGAGATTGAACTAGGCATTGAGATACCGACGATCGAATCTCGGGCAAGTAACATACCGATGACAAAGGGAACAACGTATGTTGTTATGCGGTTTGATCGATAAAGATCTTCGCAGAATATGTAGGAACCAATATGAGCATCCAGGTTCCGCTATTGGTTACTGACCGAAGACGTGTCTCGGTTATGTCTACATAGTTCTTGAACCCATAGGGTCCGCACGCTTAAAGTTCTATGACGATCGGTATTATGAGTTTTTTGTGTTTTGATGTACCGAAGGTAGTTCGGAGTCCCGGATATGATCATGGACATGATGAGGAGTCTCGAAATGGTCGAGACGTAAAGATCGATATACTGGAAGGTTATATTCGGACACCGGATGAGTTCCGAGGGTTATCGGATAAATACTAGAGAACCGGGAGGTTACCGGAACCTCCCGGGGGGTTATTGGGCCTTATGGGCCCAATTGGAGGAAGAGGAGAGGCAGCCAGCTGGGGCGCATGGCCCCCCTAGCCCAAACTGAATTGGACTAGGGGCCGGCCCCCCTTTCCTTCTTCTTCTCCTCCCCTTCCTTCCCCTCTCCTACTAGGACTAGGAAAGAGGGGGGAATCCTACTTGGAGTAGGATTGCCCCCCTTGGGCGCACCTCCTCCTCCTTGGCGGGCCCCTCCTCCTCTCCCTCCTTTATATATGGGGAGGGGGACACCCCTTGGAGACACAACAATTGATCTGTTGATCTCTTAGCCGTGTGCGGTGCCCCCTCCACCATAATCCACCTCGGTTATATCATAGCGGTGCTTAGGCGAAGCCCTGCGACGGTAGCTTCATCAACATCGTCACCATGCCATCATGCTGACGGAACTCTCCCTCGAGCTCTACTGGAACGTGAGTTCACGGGACGTCGCCGAGCTGAACGTGTGTTGAACGCAGAGGTGCCGTACGTTCGGTGCTGAGGATCGGTCGATCGTGAAGACGTATGACTACATCAACCGCGTTGTTATAACGCTTCCGCTTAATGGTCTACGAGGGTACATGGACTACACTCTCCCCTTTCGTTTCTATGCATCACTATGATCTCGCGTGTGCGTAGGAATTTTTTTGAAATTACTACGTTCCCCAACAGTGGCATCCGAGCCAGGTTTATGCGTAGATGTTACATGCACGAGTAGAACACAAGTGAGTTGTGGACGATACAAGTCATACTGCTTACCAGCATGTCATACTTTGGTTCGGCGGTATTGTTGGATGAAGCAGCCCGGACCGACATTGCGCGTACGCTTACGCGAGACTGGTTCTACCGACGTGCTTTGCACACAGGTGGCTGGCGGGTGTCAGTTTCTCCAACTTTAGTTGAACCGAGTGTGCCTACGCCCGGTCCATGAGAAGGTTAAAACAACACTAACTTGACGAACTATCATTGTGGTTTTTATGCGTAGGTAAGAACGGTTCTTTCTTAGCCCATAGCAGCCACGTAAAACTTGCAACAACAAAGTAGAGGATGCCTAACTTGTTTTTACAGGGCATGTTGTGATGTGATATGGTCAAGACATGATGCTATATTTATTTTATGAGATGATCATGTTTTGTAACAGAGTGATCGGCAACTAGCAGGAGCCATATGGTTGTCGCTTTGTTGTATGCAATGCAATCGCCCTGTAATTGCTTTACTTTATCACTAAGCGGTAGCGATAGTCGTAGAAGCAATAGATGGCGAGACGACAATGATGCTACGATGGAGATCAAGGTGTCGTGCCGGTGAAAATGGTGATCATGACGGTGCTTTGGAGATGGAGATCGAAGGCACAAGATGATGATGGCCATATCATATCACTTATATTGATTGCATGTGATGTTTATCATTTATGCATCTTATTCTGTTTTGTTTGACGGTAGCATTATAAGATGATCTCTCACTAAATTTCAAGGTAAAAGTGTTGTCCCTGAGTATGCACCGTTGCCAACGTTCGTTGTGCCGAGACACCACGTGATGATCATGTGTGATAAGCTCAACGTTCATCTACAACGAGTGTAAGACAGTTTCGCACACGCAGAATACTCGGGTTAAACTTGACGAGCCTAGCATATGCAGATATGGACTCGGAACACTGAGACCGAAAGGTCGAGCGTGAATCATATAGTAGATATGATCAACACAGTGATGTTCACCATTGAAAACTACTCCATTTCACGTGATGATCGGTTATGGTTTAGTTGATATGGATCAAGTGATCACTTAGATGATTAGAGGGATGTCTATCTAAGTGGGAGTTCTTAAGTAATATGATTAACTGAACTTAAATTTATCATGAACTTAGTACCTGATAGTATTTTCTTGTCCATGTTATTGTAGATAGATGGCCCGTGCTGTTGTTCCGTCGAATTTTAATGCGTTCCTTGAGAAAGCAATGTTGAAAGATGATGGTAGCAATTACATGGACTGGGTCCATAACTTGAGGATTATCCTCATTGCTGCACAGAAGAATTACGTCTTGGAAGCATCGCTAGGTGCCAAACCCACTGCAGGTGCAACGCTAGATGTTATGAACGTCTGGCAGAGCAAAGCTGATGACTACTCAATAGTTCAGTGTGCCATGCTTTACGGCTTAGAACCGGGACTTCAACGATGTTTTGAATGTCATGGAGCATATGCGATGTTCCAGGAGTTGAAGTTAATATTTCAAGCAAATGCCCAGATTGAGAGATATGAAGTCTCCAATAAGTTCTACAGCTGCAAGATGGAGGAGAATAGTTCTGTCAGTGAACATATACTCAAAATGTCTCGGTACCATAATCACTTGACTCAGTTGGGAGTTAATCTTCCGGTTGACAGTGTCATTGACAGAGTTCTTCAATCACTGCCACCAAGCTACAAGAGCTTTGTGATGAACTATAATATGCAAGGGATGGATAAGACGATTCCCGAGCTCTTCACAATGCTAAAGGCTGCCGAGGTAGAAATCAAGAAGGAGCATCAAGTGTTGATGGTTAACAAGACCACCAGTTTCAAGAAAAAGGGTAAAGGGAAGAAGAAAGGGAACTTCAAGAAGAACAGAAAACAAGTTGTTGCTCAAGAGAAGAAACCCAAGTATGGACCTAAGCCTGAGACTGAGTGCTTCTACTATAAAGGGACTAGTCACTGGAAGCGGAACGGCCCCAAGTATTTGGTGGATAAGAAGGATGGCATGGTGAACAAAGGTATATGTGATATACATATTAATGATGTGTACCTTACTAGAGCTCGCAGTAGCACCTGGGTATTTGATACTGGTTCCGTTGCTAATATTTGCAACTCCAAACATGGACTATGGATTAAGCGAAGACTGGCTAAAGACGAGGAGACGATGCACGTGGGAAATGGTTCCAAAGTCGATGTGATCGCCGTCGGCATGCTACCTCTACATCTACCTTCAGGATTACTTTTAGACCTAAATAATTGTTATTTGGTGCCAGTGTTAAGCATGAACATTATATCTGGATCTTGTTTGATGCGAGACGGTTATTCATTTAATTCTGAGAATAATGGTTGTTCTATTTATATGAGTAATATCTTTTATTGTCATGCACCCTTGAAGAGTGGTCTATTTGTGTTAAATCTCGATAGTAGTGATACACATATTCATAATGTTAAAGCCAAAAGATGCAGAGTTGATAATAATAGTGCAACTTATTTGTGGCAATGTCGTTTGGGTCATATTGGTGTAAAGCGCATGAAGAAACTCCATACTGATGGACTTCTGGAATCACTTGATTATGAATCACTTGGTACTTGCGAACCATGCCTCATGGGCAAGATGACTAAAACGCCATTCTCCGGAACAATGAAGCAAGCAACAGACTTGTTGGAAATCATACATATTGATGTATGTGGTCCGATGAATATTGAGGCTCGCGGTGGGTATCGTTATTTTCTCACCTTCAAAGATGATTTGAGCAGATATGGGTATATCTACTTAATGAAACATAAGTCTGAAACATTTGAAAAGTTCAAAGAATTTCAGAGTGATGTGGAAAATCATCGTAACAAGAAAATAAAGTTTCTACGATCTGATCGTGGAGGAGAATATTTGAGTTACAAGTTTGGTCTACATTTGAAACAATGTGGAATATTTTCACAACTCACGCCACCTGGAACACCACAGCGTAATGGTGTGTCCGAATGTCGTAATCGTACTTTACTAGATATGGTGCGATCTATGATGTCTCTTACTGATTTACCACTATTGTTTTGGGGTTATGCTTTAGAGACGGCTGCATTCACGTTAAATAGGGCACCATCAAAATCCGTTGAGATGACACCTTATGAACTGTGGTTTGGCAAGAAACCAAAGTTGTTGTTTCTTAAGGTTTGGGGCTGCGATGCTTATGTGAAAAAAACTTCAACCTGATAAGCTCGAACCCAAATCGGAGAAATGTGTCTTCATAGGATACCCAAAGGAGACTGTTGGGTACACCTTCTATCACAGATCCGAAGGCAAGACATTTGTTGCTAAGAATGGATCCTTTCTAGAGAAGGAGTTTCTCTTAAAAGAAGTGAGTGGGAGGAAAGTAGAACTTGATGAGGTAACTGTACCTGCTCCCTTATTAGAGAGTAGTTCATCACAGAAACCGGTTCCTGTGACACCTACACCAATTAGTGAGGAAGCTAATGATAGTGATCATCAAACTTCAGATCAAGTTACTACTGAACCTCGTAGGTCAACCAGAGTAAGATCCCCACCAGAGTGGTACGGTATCCTGTTCTAGAAGTCATGTTACTTGACCATGACGAACCTACGAACTACGAGGAAGCGATGATGAGCCCAAATTCCGCAAAATGGCTTGAAGCCATGAAATCTGAGATGGAATCCATGTATCAGAACAAAGTGTGGACTTTGCTTGACTTTCCCGATGATCGGCAAGCCATCGAGAATAAATGGATCTTCAAGAAGAAGACTGACAATAACGGTAATGTTACTGTCTACAAAGCTCGACTTGTTGCAAAAGGTTTTCGACAAGTTCAAGGAGTTGACTATGATGAGACCTTCTCACCCGTAGCGATGCTTAAGTCCGTCCGAATCATGTTAGCAATTGCCGCATTTTATGATTATGAAATTTGGCAAATGGATGTAAAGACTGCATTCCTGAATGGATTTCTGGAAGAAGAGTTGTATATGATGCAACCTAAAGGTTTTATCAATCCAAAGGGTACTAACAAAGTGTGCAAGCTCCAGCGATCCATTTATGGACTGGTGCAAGCCTCTCGGAGTTGGAATAATTTTTTTGATAGTGTGATCAAAGCATATGGTTTTATATAGACTTTTGGAGAAGCCTGTATTTACAAGAAAGTGAGTGGGAGCTTTGTAGCATTTCTAATATTATATGTGGATAACATATTGTTGATTGGAAATGATATAGAATTTCTGGATATCATAAAAGGATACTTGAATAAGAGTTTTTCAATGAAAGACCTCAGTGAAGCTGCTTATATATTGGGCATCAAGATTTATAGAGATAGATCAAGATGCTTAATTGGACTTTCACAAAGCACATACCTTGATAAAGTTTTGAAGAAGTTCAAAATGGATCAAGCTAAGAAAGGGTTCTTGCCTGTGTTACAAGGTGTGAAGTTGAGTAAGACTCAATGCCCGACCACTGCAGAAGATAGAGAGAAAATGAGAAGTGTTCCCTATGCTTCAGCCATAGGCTCTATCATGTATGCAATGTTGTGTACCAGACCTGATGTGTGCCTTGCTATTAGTTTAGTAGGGAGGTACCAAAGTAATCCAGGAGTGGATCACTGGACAGCGGTCAAAAACATCCTGAAATACCTAAAAAGGAATAAGGCTATGTTTCTCGTTTATGGAGCTGACAAAGAGCTCGTCGTAAATGGTTACGTCGATGCAACCTTTGACACTGATCCGGACAATTCTAAATCGCAAACCGGATACGTGTTTATATTGAACAGTGGAGCTGTCAGTTGGAGCAATTCTAAACAAAGTGTCGTGGCGGGATCTACGTTTAAAGCAGAGTACATAGCTGCTTCAGAAGCAGCAAATGAAGGAGTCTGGATGAAGGAGTTCATATCCGATCTACGTGTCATACCTAGTGCATCGGGTCCAATGAAAATCTTTTGTGACAATACTAGTGCAATTGCCTTGGCAAAGGAATCCAGATTTCACAAGAGAACCAAGAAAATCAAGAGACGCTTCAATTCCATCTGGGATCAAGTCCATGTGGGAGACATAGAGATATGCAAGATACATACGGATCTGAATGTTGCAGACCCGCTGACTAAGCCTCTTCCACGAGCAAAACATGATCAGCACCAAGACTCCATGGGTGTTAGAATCATTACTGTATAATCTAGATTATTGACTCTAGTGCAAGTGGGAGACTGAAGGAAATATGCCCTAGAGGCAATAATAAAGTTATTATTTATTTCCTTATTTCATGATAAATGCTTACTATTCATGCTAGAATTGTATTAACCGAAAACATAATGCATGTGTGAATACATAGACAAATATAGTGTCACTAGTATGCCTCTACTTGACTAGCTCATTGATCAAAGATGGTTAAGTTTTCTAGCCATAGACATGAGTTGTTATTTGATCAACGGGATCACTTCATTAGGAGAATGATGTGATTGACTTGACTCATTTTGTTAGATTAGCAATTGATCGTTTAAGTTTACTGCTATTGCTTTCTTCATGACTTGTACAAGTTCCTATGACTATGAGACTATGCAACTCCCGAATACTAAAGGAACACTTTGTGTGCTACCAAACGTCACAACGTAACTAGGTGATTATAAAGGTGCTCTACAGGTGTCTCCGATGGTGTTCGTAGAGTTAGCATAGATCAAGAATAGGATTTGTCACTCCGATTGTCGGAGAGGTATCTCTGGGCCCTCTCGGTAGTGCACATCACTATAAGCCTTGCAAGCAATGTGACTAATGAGTTAGTTGTGGGATGGTGTATTACGGAACAAGTAAAATAGACTTGCCAGTAAAGAGATTGAACTAGGTATTGAGATACCGATGATCGAATCTCGGGCAAGTAACATATCAATGACAAAGGGAACAACGTATGTTGTTATGCGGTTTGACCGATAAAGATCTTCGTAGAATATGTAGGAACCAATATGAGCATCCAGGTTCCGCTATTGGTTATTGACCGGAGACGTGTCTCGGTCATGTCTACATAGTTCTCGAACTCGTAGGGTCCGCACGCTTAAAGTTCTGTGACGATCGGTATTATGAGTTTTTTGTGTTTTGATGTACTGAAGGTAGTTCGGAGTCTCGGATATGATCATGGACATGACGAGGAGTCTCGAAATGGTCGAGGCGTAAAGATCGATATATTGGAAGGTTATATTCGGACACGGGATGAGTTCCGGGGATTATCGGATAAATATCGGAGAACCGGGAGGTTACCGGAACCTCCCGGGGGGTTATTGGGCCTTATGGGCCCAAGTGGAGGAAGAGGAGAGCCGGCCAGCTAGGGGCGCGCGCCCCCCTAGCCCAAACCGAATTGGACTAGGGGGCGCCCCCCCCCTTTCCATCTTCTTCTCCTCCCCTTCCTTCCCCTCTCCTACTAGGACTAGGAAAGAGGAGGAATCCTACTTGGAGTAGGATTGCCCCCCTTGGGCGCACCTCCTCCTCCTTGGCCGCCCCCTCCTCCTCTCCCTCCTGTCTATACGGGGAGGGGGCACCCCTTGGAGACACAACAATTGATCTGTTGATCTCTTAGCCGTGTGCGGTGCCCCCCTCCACCATAATCCACCTTAGTTATATCGTAGCGGTGCTTAGCGAGGCCCTGCGACGGTAGCTTCATCAACATCATCACCACACTGCCATGCTGATGAAACTCTCCCTCGAGCTCTACTGGATCGTGAGTTCGCGGGACGTCACCGAGGTGAACGTGTGGTGAACGCGAAGGTGTCGTACGTTCGGTGCTGAGGATCGGTCGATCGTGAAGACGTATTACTACATCAACTGCATTGTTATAATACTTCCGCTTAACGGTCTACGAGGGTACGTGAACTACACTCTCCCCTCTCATTGCTATGCATCACCATGATCTTGCGTGTGCGTAGGAATTTTTTTGAAATTACTACGTTCCCCAACATATTTTACTACCTAAGGTTAATGAGGCTGAAAGGATACAACAATATAGACCTATTTGCCTCCTTAATGTTAGTTTTAAAATATTCACGAAGGTTGCAACAATCAGGCTAAATTCGATTGCTGAACATGTGGTTCATCCTTCATAGGCAACTTTTATGCAAGGCAGCCACATCCTAGATGGAGTTGTTATCCTTCATGAAACAATCCATGAATTACACAGGAAAAGGTTGAAAGGGGTGGTACTCAAAATAGACTTTGAAAGGGCCTGTGACAAAGTGAAGTGGCCCTTTCTTCAACACACTCTCAGAACGAAAGGATTTTCTGCAGAGGGTTAGGGTTACACAAGGTCAGTTACAAAGGAGGAGATATCCATATACGTATTGCCTAGCTTGCCTTCCACGCCAAGTAGAGTCCCATCCGGACACGAGACGAAGTCTTCAATCTTGTATCTTCGTAGTCTAACAGTCCGGCCAATGGAGATAGTCCGGCTGTCCGGAGACCCCCTAATCCAGGACTCCCTCAGTAGCCCCTGAACCAGGCTTCAATGACGATGAGTCCGACGCACAGTGTTGTCTTCGGCATTGCAAGGCGGGTTCCTTCTCCGATTACATCACAGACGAAGTTGAATATGAGGATAGCGTCCGACCCTGCAAAATAAGTTCCACATTTCGCCGTAGAGAGAATAATATTTTCGCAGATCCAATTTGTTGGCTTGTTCTGGCAACATGACGTTATGTCATGGCCTGGTGATTATTCGAACCGTTTCTTTTAACCAGCCCCGCACATAACGCGAGGCAGTTTTTCGACACATCTTGTCAAAGCAGAGATCGTGTCCCCTTATTACGGGATTCTCATCCATACGGGCGTGGGTAACCCAACCGCGCCATCAATTGCGGCACTTGGGGGATAAGCGAGTTTTACCAGGCAAGTGCGGACGCTCGGTTTCGTCCGCCCATATAAAGGGATAAGGATTCACCTTTCTGTCCACGCCTTCTTCCTCCTTTGCTCATTCGCTCCCGCATACTCGAGCTCTAGCGCCCAAGTCCTCACTTCCACCTCAACCCTCTCCAACAATGTCCGGAGCGGGAGGCAAGTGGATGGTCTCTTCTGTCACGGAGGGAGACATTAAGAAACTGAGGAGAGCCGGATACCTGCCTGACGACATCGCGCACCGGCTCCCAGATGAGGGGCGGCTCATCCCCACCCCCAGGCCCCATGAGAGGGTGGTATTCCTCAGCCATTTCCTCCGCGGACTAGGATTCCCTCTCCGTCCCTTCGTCCGGGGGCTCATGTTTTATTACGGCCTGGATTTCCACGATCTGGCCCCGAACTTCATCCTCAACATCTCGGCGTTTATCGTCGTGTGCGAGGCTTTCCTCTGCATCAAGCCCCACTTCGGCTTATGGCTGAAGACCTTCAATGTCAAGCCGAAGGTGGTGGGCGGCCGCCAGGCGGAGTGCGGAGGCGCCATGGTGGGCAAGATGCCCAACATAACATGGCTCGAGGTCTCCTTTGTGGAAACCATAAAGGGTTGGCAATCGGGGTGGTTCTACATCACCGAGCCGTGCGACCCCGCATGGGTAGCGGCCTCCGAGTTCCGATCTGGCATCCCCATGCGGCTCACCTCCTGGAAAGAGAAGGGCCTGTCCTGGCATAGTTCGAAGGAGCTGACCGGACTCCAAAGATGTATTCAAAACATGTTGGACAAGAAGCTCAAGCTGGTCAACATAGTCCAAGTCATGCTCATCCGCCGGATACTCCCGTGCCAACAACGGGAGTTCACCTTGTGGGAGTTCAATCCGGCGCAACACCGAACTCTGAACAGGCTCTTCGACACGACTCATGAAGACGCCTGGAGGGTGCTGTTCAAGAGTGCCGAGGTCCCTCCCCCTATCACTGAGGATCGCGGATTCAACGCGAAGTTCCAAGCCAGTGCGGTAAGCTGCATTACCTTTTATAGGATACTTGTTTTTTATATAGATTGACTCTATGCGGGATCTAAACCCCCGTAATTTTGACAGGACTGGCAGAAGATGGCCGGACAGATCGACTGTCTGGCTCCCTTGCCCGAAGGCCCCGCAGACGCTCTTCTGACAAAGATGCTGACTCCGGCCCCTTATAATGTGTCGGAGAAGACCAAGAAGGCCAAGGGAGCTCAAAAGATTTCCCGACGCCAGGCATCGTCGGACTCGCCGTCCGATGACTCTGCGGCGCACTCTTCCCCCGAAGACGAGGAAGAAGAGGAAGAAGATGCTCCCCCACCAACTGGGGGAGACAAGAAAAGGAAGGCCGCCCCAACCGGGGAGGCCAGAGGGTCCAAGAAGGGAAGGACTCTCCTTCCGGACAGTTCCACCGCCGCCGATGAAGGCGAAGGCGAGTGGCTGCCCAGGGTCAAGCCCCCGGGGAGATCGTAAGTATTCGTATGCCAAAGTTACCCATAGGATTCCTTTGTCGCACTGCTTTCCCTAACGCCAAACACAATTATGCAGGCCGCCCCGAGCCAATATCGAGGTATCATCGGACGGCTCCCTGGGCTCGTCGGACATGGATAGCGATCCAGTCCCGACCGCCACCTCCCCCAATCCTGCCAACGACGCCGAGGTGTTGTCTCAAGAGGCACCGGATCGAGGGGAGACAGTCCCGGAGGCACCTCAAGGCGACCTTCCGGACTCCGGGAGCCGCGGGGACGGGGCCCCCGAGAGCTCCGAGTTTGGCCCTCAGTCGAACACCGTGCCGGACCCTCCAGCGGTTCCGGACTTGGGCAGGCGGCCTCCTTCTAAGAGGGGCCAGACGCCTATGCCGGTGACCTCTGCCCATCCAGAGGCACCGGACAATCTGCTGGAAGTGCTTCGTAGTGCTTCCATCGACGAGGAGCACCGCACTATCATGAGTGCGGTGATCCAGAAGGTTCAGTCCGCCAAGAGCGGATTGACTGAAGCCTGTGCCAGCCTTCTAACAGGATTTGAGGTAAGTGTGTTTAAAATGTAGTAGAAATATTACCGCATAGACAGTAGCCCTGATGCTTTGTTCGGTGTTCACAAAGAAAAGCCGAACTGAGGATCAAATAATATCGCAGGAGTCTAATATAAGTATGTCAATATGCATATGCAGGCTTCGCTGCTGGCGTCCGCCGCACTAACTGCGGAGGTCGCCATACTGAAGGAGGCCCTTGAGGGGTCCCGGAAAGAGCTCGGCCTTGCTAAGAGGCAGATCAAGGAGAACAAGGGTAAGTAATACCCCGTCTATAGGTATGTGTATATGAGAAAAAGGACGCGATTGCCAAATGACAGGATCATTGTATGTTTGTCAGGGGCCACGACCGAGGTGGCGACCCTGAAGCAAGCGTTGTCCTAGGCCGAAGAGAAGGCGGCCCAGGAGCGGACCGAGCGAGAGAAGCACAAGGCTCGGGTGGGCGAGGTGCAGCAAGAGCTCCAGGCTCTCGTGGCAAAGCACGAGGCGTTGGAGCTTGACTCGAAGACGCGAGAGTCTGAGCTTGCCGCGGCCCTTGAGAGAGTGAAGGGTGCCAAGGCCGAGGCCCAGAAGGCCCTCCAGGAGATCGACGCAATGAAGAAGGTAGCGGCGGGTAAGGCTTTCTATATGCAAAGCAAGCATGTAAAAGTAAATTACTGATTACTTACCCGGATCCAGAGCTCTTCAGGAGCATTCGCAGATTTGCCCCGCAGTGTGTCCGATGCCGCACGATTTTACCAGGCCGAGGACGGAAGCTCGACGGAGAAGATGTTCTGGTCTCAGTATGCTGAGGCCGAACATACGGTGCTTATGAGCGACCAGTTGAAGCAGATGGTCGACCTACATAAGGCGGCCGATCAGGCCATGAAGGTATTTATAGGCCGGCTGTGGCCTGGCGATGCCCTTCCGAACAGCTTCTTCGGCCTGGTGAGGCGGCTTGTGGATGCCTGCCCGCGGCTGGAGGTCGGCAAGCAATCCGTCTGCATTGAAGGTGCATGCCGGGCTTTTGCCCGTGTGAAATTGCAGTGGGTCAAGCTAGACGCCGTGAAGCTGGTCAAGGAGGGGCCGCCGGAGGGCAAGGAGCACCGCCACCCCGAGATGTACTACGAGGGTGTTCTGCCTGGTGCCCGTCTCGTCGCGGATGAGTGCTCGAAAGATGTAATATTTGAGTAAACTCGCTCATTTTATCCTGTATTTATGAAAACATGTTTCATATGCGCTATGCAACGCTTGTTTGAATTTAAAATATTACCTTCTGTTTGGCTGTTTATCCAATCTGAGAGATGGCTAGTCCTCGGCTTCTGCCCCCATGCCACAAGTGCTGGGGTGTTCGGGATAAACCTGAGCACTCTTGTTCCCATATTTGGGTCCTTTGAGGGAGGTGCTCAGCACAACGAACAAGGCAACCGGATTAATAATGCTTTATCACTCTCACTTAGCCATAGAATTCTATAATTTTAAATTTCGGCGAAGCCCCTGGTATTTGGAAGGCCGAATTCGGGACGCAATACACACCTGTAAGCCGGACAGGGCCGGCCCCTCGCCCTAAGCGGCATAAGTCTTTAGGGACTTGAAAAACCTTGCCAAACAGCGACCAGTCTCTCGCCTTATCATGACAGACAGTTTTAGCTTTCTCTACTGAGGTGCTCAGCCCGGCAGAACCGGGGCACAATCGCAGTAGTTCTCCTAGCGCTACCTTAGCCGATAGAGCGGAACGTAAGGTAGCAAAACATAGGAGTCGGGCAAACCCAACATTTGACCAAAGACACGATTCAGAGCTGATGCATATAATGCTATAAGTTCGGGGTGCCACACTTGTGAAAGTGTTCGGACTTTTCACACCGTATTGTGTGGTACGTAAGCCCCTGGTGTATTGGCCGTACCAGAGTGTACGGTTGCAAGGCGTCATTAATGAACACATAGATATATATATAACAAGAATGCAATAATGGTCGTAATGTAATGCAGTGTTTAAAAAGC
This sequence comes from Triticum urartu, assembly GCF_003073215.2. Lineage (NCBI taxonomy): Eukaryota > Viridiplantae > Streptophyta > Magnoliopsida > Poales > Poaceae > Triticum > Triticum urartu. The sequence goes on along the minus strand of NC_053027.1, from coordinate 222,719,929 downwards.
TGCGTTAAAGCAGAGTGATACAGATAGTGCGATAAGCAAAAAGTAGGACTAAGTCCCTTCCAAGGGCGAGCTGAGGGATGATATGAAATCTGAGATCAACCTGGGAATTCCGTTGTATAATGTAGTTGTCTGCCTTCTTGGTTGCTGCATCATGTGTTCGGCAATAATGCTGCCGGACAGTGTTTCTAGAGATTAACGTCCTGAAAAAAGAAAAAATAACCAAACGGGAAGCCCCTGGTGCGGTTTAGGCCGCGTTTTGGGGCGTGCTACAGTTCTGCCCCCCCTCCCCACCTGTGCCCATGGTATTTTTAATGCGTAATTATGTACGCGCGGCACGAATATCACCGTTGGGCTGGGATTGGGGTGGCCGCCGTATTGCTACGCGAGCTCAGATCGCGCCAGGCGGTCTATTGGCCGATTGCCTCGAGCGCACTTGGAGGTGTCCGGGCTTTGAAACGCCGAACTGGTTGATTGCCTTGAGAGGCTACTTTGTGCTTCTGCTGCGAGGGCCGCGATGTGCTCCTCTGTTCGGAGGGAGCACTCTGTGTTTCCATTGACTGTAATAACTCCGCGGGGTCCTGGCATCTTGAGCTTGAGGTATGCATAATGCGGTACCGCATTGAATCTAGCAAATGCGGTTCGCCCGAGCAGCGCGTGATAACCACTGCGGAACGGGACTATATCGAAGATTAACTCTTCGCTTCGGAAGTTATCCGGGGATCCAAAGACCACTTCCAGTGTAATTGAGCCTGTGCAATGGGCCTCTACACCTGGAATAACGCCCTTAAAGGTCGTTTTTGTGGGTTTGATCCTTGAGGGGTCTATACCCATTTTGCGCACTGTGTCCTGATAAAGCAGGTTCAGGCTACTGCCGCCATCCATAAGGACTCGAGTGAGGTGAAATCCGTCGATGATTGGGTCTAGGACCAGTGCGGCAAATCCGCCATGACGGGTACTAGTGGGGTGGTCCCTGCGATCGAAGGTGATCGGGCAGGAGGACCAAGGGTTGAACTTTGGGGCGACTGGCTCCGACACATATACGTCCCTGAGCGCACGCTTTCGCTCCCTCTTGGGGATGTGGGTTGCGTATATCATGTTCACCGTCCGCACTTGCGGGGGAAACCTCTTCTGTCCTCCAGTGTGCGGCTGCCGGGGTTCCTCCTCGTCATCGCTATGTGGCCCCTTGTCCTTGTTTTCGGCAATTAACTTGCCGGCCTACTTGAACACCCAACAATCCCTGTTGGTGTGATTGGCTGGCTTGTCTGGGGTGCCGTGTATTTGACACGAGCGATCGAGTATACGGTCCAAGCTGGACGGACCCGGCGTACTTTGTTTGAATGGCTTTTTCCGCTGTCCGGGTTTAGAGCCTTTGAATCCGGCATTGACTGTCGTATCCTCAGTATTTTCGCTATTAATGCGGCACTTATGCTTGTTGTGACGTGGCCTACTATTGTCGTCCTTTGTATCCGAGCTACCATGGTTCTTTGATATGTTATTACTGCGAGCCAGCCAGCTATCTTCTCCCTCACAAAAGCGGGTCATGAGCGTCGTGAAAGCTGCCATAGATTTCGGCTTTTCCTGACCAAGGTGCCGGGCTAGCCACTCGTCTCGGATGTTGTGCTTGAAAGCCGCTAAGGCCTCCGCATCCGGACAGTCGACGATTTGATTTTTCTTTGTAAGGAACCGAGTCTAGAATTGTCTGGCCGACTCTTCTGGCTGCTGAATTATGTGGCTTAAGTCATCGATGTCTGGTGGTCGCACATAAGTGCCCTGAAAGTTATCGAGGAATGCGGCTTCCACATCTTCCCAACAGCTAATGGAGTCCGCTGGCAAGCTATTAAGCCAATGTTGCGCTGGTCCTTTGAGCTTTAATGGGAGGTATTTGATGGCGTGTAAGTCATCGCCGCGGGCCATGTGGATGTGGAGGAGAAAATCCTCAATCCATACTGCGGGGTCTGTTGTGCCGTCCTATGATTCAATGTTTACAGGTTTGAAACCTTCTGGGAATTGATGTTCCATTACTTCGTCTGTGAAGCATAAGGGGTGTGCGGCGCCTCTGTATTGGGCTATATCGCGGCGCAGCTCGAATGGGTCTTGCCGCTGTGTTCGGCCCGGCCGGATTTGCTTTTACTGTATCCGGCGTGACGTTTGTCGTCTCGCAGAGTGGTGCGCCCTCGTGATCCGTAGATCGATCTTGAATGCTTTGCCTTGTCCTCCAATATGTCTCGTAGGTCTGGCGTATCTCCCCATGCCTTTTTATTTAAATGGCGTTGGGGTGGAGGCTGAGCTTTTGGTTGGAATGCCTCTCTATCGAGGCCACGAGGTGGCCGATCAGCCATATCATATGCTTCTTCCTCCAGTCGCGGAAGTAACCTGCACCTTGGGTAACTCTTGGAGGGACGCTCGAGTTTATATTCCTCGGCCGCGAGGACTGCAGTCCATTTGTCCGCTAGCAGATCTTGATCAGCTTGAAGCTGCTGCTGCTTTTTCTTCAGGCTGTTTGTCGTGGCCATAAGCCGGCGTTTGAAGCGCTCTTGTTCTACGGGGTCCTCTGGGACGGCGAATTCATCGTCGCTGAGGCTTGCCTCATCTTCGGAGGGGGGCATGTGATCATCCTCCTTTTCTCCGTCTGCCGCTCTCTCGGGGGAGCTGGCTCCTTCATCCTCCTGCTCTAAATCTTGCTGGAGGGGATTGTTGTTGTCTTTGGCATTATCTGGAGTATTATTATCTCTTGTGCTGGTATCACCACTTTTGCTTTGGCGGGACTTAGAGCGGCGCCGCTGACATTGGCGCTTGGGTTGCTTCTTGGAGGGGTCATCCTCCGCTATCTTGTCGCCATTGCCTTCATTGGGTGTATCCACCATTTATATGTCATATGACGAGGTGGCTTTCCAGTGCCCTATAGGTGCTAGTTCGTGTTCGTCTCCTACATCGTCGTCCATACCGTCGATGACTTCAGAGTCGAAGTCGAGCATGTCGGTTAAATCATCGACAGTGGCTACGAAGTGGGTGGTGGGTGGGCGTCGAATTTCTTCGTTGTCCGCATCCCAATCCTGTTGGCCATAATCCGGCCAGGGCTCTCCTGACAAAGAGAGAGACCTTAGTGAATTCAGAATGTCGCCGAAGGGAGAGTGCTGAAAGATATCTGCGGTGGTGAATTCCATGATCGGTGCCCAATCGGATTCGATTGGCAGGGGCGCGGGCGGTTTGGAGTCAGAAAGAGAGTCCGGCACCTTGGAGTCACGGGCTGCGCAGAGGGTTATGCTGGTGTTTGGCTCGATCGCCGTTGAGACTGCAGCCCCCAAGGCGGTGTCTAACAACCCGTCCGCGTTTGGCGCAGTTTGCTCCGAGCTACGGATCGGAGTTGATGCGGGCGCGGCCTCTGGGATACTGTCCAGCGGTAGAGTTAGGTCATACCCATCGCGACAGTGCGGCGCGCCCGGCTGTGGCTCGAATCCGTCGAAGATCAAGTCTCCGCGGATGTCGGCCGTGTAGTTCAAACTTCCAAATCTGACCTGATGGCCAGGGGCGTAGCTTTCAATCTGCTCCAGATGGCCAAGCAAATTAGCCCGCAGTGCAAAGCCGCCGAATATGAAGATCTGTCAGGGGAGAAAAGTCTCGCCCTGGACCACATCGCCATCGATGATAGCAGGAGCCATCAAACCTAACGGCGACGACCCAGAGGAACTCTCAATGAAAGCATCAATGTCGGTGTCAAAACCGGCGGATCTCGGGTAGGGGGTCCCGAACTGTCCGTCTAGGCCGGATGGTAAGAGGAGGCAGGGGACACGAAGTTTTACCCAGGTTCGGGCCCTCTTGATGGAGGTAAAACCCTACGTCCTGCTTGATTAATATTGATGATATGGGTAGTACAAGAGTAGATCTACCACGAGATCAGAGAGGCTAAACCCTAGAAGCTAGCCTATGGTATGATTGTATGTTGTGATTGTTGTCCTACGGACTAAAACCCTTCGGTTTATATAGATACCAGAGAGGGTTAGGGTTACACAAGGTCGGTTACAAAGGAGGAGATATCCATATACGTATTGCCTAGCTTGCCTTCCACGCCAAGTACAGTCCCATCCGGACACGAGATGAAGTCTTCAATCTTGTATCTTCGTAGTCTAACAGTCCGGCCAATGGAGATAGTCCGGCTGTCCGGAGACCCCCTAATCTAGGACTCCCTCAATGACATTGGACACTATTTCCAAATGAAGAAGGGATTGCGACAAGGTGACTCGGCATCGCCCATGCTATTCAATATAGTGGCAGATATGCTAGCAGTCATGATTGAGCATGCCAAGGTTGATGGCCCAATTGATGGGGTAGTAAATCATCTAGTTGATGGTGGTCTCTCTATACTTCAGTATGCCGATGATACGGTTCTCTCCATGGATCATGACCTCGAGAAAGCGAGAAATATGAAACTAATTTTATTAGCATTCGAGCAACACTCGGGTCTTAAGATCAATTTTCATAAAAGTGAATTGTTTTGCTTTGGCAACGCTTAAGACGAGGCCCACCTGTACGCTGAACTGTTCGGGTGCGGGTTGGGCCAGTTTCCGATCGCATATTTGGGGATACTGATACATTTTATCGGAGACTCACAAATGCTGAATGGAAACATGTCGAGGAGAGACTGCAAAAAAGACTTAGCAGTTGGAAAGGTAAACTGTTGTCTCTAGGTGGAAGATTGGTCCTCATAAATTCAGTACTAAGTAATATGGTACTATATATGATTTCCTTCTAGTTTCCTAAAGGATTTTTACATAGATTGGATTATTTTTGATCAAGATTCTTTTGGCAAGGAGATAGCGAGAGAAAGAAATATCGACTGGCTAAATGGAGTGTGGTTAGCCGTACCAAAGAGCAAGGCGAGTTGGGCATTCATGACCTTGAGGTTAAGAATAGGGCCCTCCTTGGCAAAGGGTTGTTTAAATTACTGAGGGAATATGGTGTATGGCAAACCCTCCTAAGGAGGAAATATGTGGGTTCCAAGTGGGTATCCCAAGTATACTGAAAGCCTGGGGATTCACACTTTTGGGCGGGTCTAATGGCTACGAAGAAATATTTCTTCTGCTATGGATCCTTCCTTATTAAGGATGGCTCGGGAATTAGATTCTAGGAGGACAAGTGGCTAGGAAACCACACTCCGGGAACAATATCCGGCTCTATACAACATTGTGTGCCGCAAGGGTGATACTATCGCCACAGTAATGGAATCATTTCCGCCAAATGTGACATTCAGAAGAGATTTAATTGGACCTAGACTCCAATTGTGGAACATCCTGCCCGAGCGGTTGTCCACGATGCAATTGTCACATGGGTCTGATTTATTTCGATGGAACCTCCATGGGAATGGAGAATTCTCAGTGGAGTCCATGTATGGAGCGTTAATCTAGTCTGATGTGCCAGTAGATAATAATAAGAAGATCTGGAAGATGAAGATACCTCTTAAGAATAAACTCTTTCCATGGCATCTTTGTCGCAGAGTCATTCTTACTAAAGGTAACTTTATTAAGAGGAATTGGCATGGAAGTCCTCATTGTGTCTCTTGCCATCATGAGGAGACAATTAAACATTTATTCTTCCAATGCAAATTGGCTCGTTCTATATGGCCAGTTCCAAGTAGCTTCTTGCTTGTATCCTCCTTGTAGTGTTGCTAATGTATTTGGAAACTGGTTACATGGGATTGATCACAGGTTTAGAATTCTTCTCAGGGTGGGAGAGCTTGCCGTTATTTGGTCGCTTTGTCTATGTGGAAATGATAAGGTTTTTAATGATAAAAGTACTACTCTAATGCAGGTTATCTATAGATGTGTCGGATGTGGGGTTCCGGCAAACCATTAAGGTTCGAACACTGGGGTGCGGGCGAAGTCTTTCCTTCCCACCAATCGACGCCCTAGCTCACTAAGATCTCGCAGACGAACTCGACGAACTCGGAACACAGAAAGACACAAGATTTATAGTGGTTCGGGCCACCGTTGTGGTGTAATACCCTACTCCGGTGTGGTGGTGGTGGATTGCTTCTAGGGCTGATGATGAACAGTACAAGGGAAGAACAGCCTCCTGAGGTTGAGGCGTTCTTGTGAGTAGGCTCTCGATCGGGTTGGATCAAGCTAAGAAGAGATGCCTCTACTATGGTGGCTAGCTCTACTTATATATGCCCTGGTCCTCTTCCCAAATATCGAGCGGGAAGGGAGCCAACAATGGTGGGCTAATTCAAAGGGGACAGCTAGTACAAGCTATCCTGACAAAAGTGGTCTTCGCCTGCCAAAGGCTCTGGTGGTGACGCCATCTTGGGCTCCACGTTGACCTCCGTCTTGCTGTCCTCCTGGTCTTAGTCTCGTTGCACCAATATAGCAACCTTTGCCTGATGCCTCGGTACTCTTCGCCTGCACTAGCCTCCTTAGAACCAAAGAGAAAACAAGGACGCTACGCGTGGTGGCGCCCGCCTGGTGTCATGCGTCATGGCTCACATCACGAGGGTCTCGTGAGGTTTGCCCCGCCTTGATATCTCCGCTCCTCGTGAGCCTGCCTAGCTAGGCTACTCCCGAGGAGGTCTTGTGTTGTCCCCCTCGCGAGGCTTGGACCCTCGCGAGGGTCTTGGATGCTTTGCTGGCGAGGATGGGCCGTACGGCCTGCTGGCTCAGCCACTCCGCGGGCCGCAGGCAGGCAAGTCTAGGGACCCCCGTTCCCAGGACGCCGACAGTAGCCCCCGGGCCCAAGGTGCGCTCGGGCTTGGCTTCGCGGCGAAGCCAAGGGCAAGTTCGGAGCACCGCGGGCCCCAAAAGCCTGTGGCCTCGATTGACGCGTGGCGGTTGATTGGACATGGGCGTCTCCGCTTCCCCACGTTGTCTCGGCAACTGCTCGACTTGTCAGGTCCCCATGACATGCAAGGAAAACCATCATTACTTGCGATCGTGGGAGACACCGGTTGGCCTTCCCTTGCTATAAATGGGGAGGGGCGGAGCCCCCGTTGCTCATCTCTTCCTTGCTTGCTTGCTCCTTCCTCCTCGCTCCATCACTTGCAGTGACACCCATGGCACCACGAAGGAAGTTCTCCGCCGCCGAGAAGGGAAAAGCCCCTCGCGAGGGACCCGGCTCCCCCACGCCCAAGCGCGGCCGCGGCCGCCCGCGCAAACATGTCGCGACCCCCGCCGTGGCTCATTGTCGAGACAGCGCCATGGCACACGGAGTGGGTCATCCCAGCCATGGTGGTCTAGTTGATGAGGGGAGGCGTGCCATGGTGGCGCGGCCTCCTCGTCCATGCTTCCACACGGCAAAGGTGTCGCTGGAGTTGCCGTCTGGTCAGAGAACCCGGCCGGCAACTGGCTCCAACTCCCGCGCTTCTTCGCTGGCGAACTGCCGGCCTCTGGTCCGAGCGGACTCTGGCTGCAGGCAGATGGCTGCTACAGCAAGGCCTCTTGGGTTGCGGTCGAGACTTCCGCTGCGGGCAACATAGCCCTGGCCTGCGGCTGGCAGACATTCGCCCACGCGTGCGGCCTGGGCAGGCGGTGCACCCTCCACTTCAGGTATGATGGTGGGTCGACCCTTTATGTGAGGGTGTTTGGGGAAGATGGTCGCCGCGCCGGGTGTTGCCCCGAGGCGAACGACGGTGAGGATGTACTCGGCCTTGGGGATGGTCGCGACGAGGACGAGTGCAAGCCCGCCCTCGCCGGCGATCGTGTCTCGTCTAGCTACGGCGGCTCTTCCTCCGGCTACAGCTCCAGCAGTGGCGTCTATGCCCAGCCACCACGCCGTCGCGCCCGTCTTGAAGGCGGCGGTGGGTCATCTTGTCGCCGCACCTCCGTGAAGCGTGAGGAAGGATCTGGCTAGGCTCGAGGTAGTGCTAGGTGCCTGTCCTCGCAGATCGCTGCAATGCTACTTTTGTTTTGCTCTTTTCCTGCATCAAGAATGAAACCAACATGGGCCCAGGGGGCGTGTATTGAACTATGGTGTATATTAGTATCCGTGCTATTCTCGTGATGTGTCGTTATTTTGCGCAAAGATAACTTAACCTGGTATACTCAGGACGTCCTCTTCCTCGCGAAGCATTTATTTCCTCGCATTCATCTTGCATCGGTGGCCTGCATTCGCTCAGGAACTGCGAAAAACTCGTTAGGAAGCGCGTTAAAAGATTTGCCTTTCATCCTGGCCCTGACCTGGCGCTTTGTGTTGTGGTACCCGAGGGGCACGGACTAGGAGAGGTGTGCCAGCCTTTGGGCTCAAACGAGGGTGGCTCGGGAGAAGGCAGAAAGGAGAAAAAATGCTCGCGAGGGCACCTGCCTAGCCCCCTCGCGAGGCATGCGAGAGAGTGAACACGAGCAAATTCGAGCCGGAAAAGTGCAGTGAGAGGCGAGGGAATCAAATCAGTGAGGAACGCCAAAGGCAAACTTTGATTGAGGAAAAGCGAGTCAACTACGGAAAGAAAATGAAAAGCCGCGTCCGGCACCTAGTCTAGTCTTCAAGTCTTCTCACAAGCGCAGAGCTAAGTGTTGTCCACTAGGCGTGGGAGGGAGCCCCAGGGCCTGAGGCTGGCGCTCCTGAGACTCTAGGGCGTGTACAGCCCCACTCATTATTACGTGAGTGTCACGGGCGGCGATTCTTCACAGGCACCGGGCCTTCTTCACAGGCTCTGGGCCTTTCTTCTCAGGCTCTAGGCCTTGCTTCTCAGGCTCTGGGCCTTGCTTCAAGGATAGAACTTCCGGAGGTGCTGGATGTTCCAGGCGTTCTGGATAGGTATCCCGTCCTGCGTCTCCAGGCACGCTGCACCCGGCCTGGAGACATGGACGACCCTGAACGGGCCCTCCCACATGGGTGAGAGCTTGTGCAGCCCTTCCCTAGAGAGGACCCGCCTCAGGACGAGGTCGCCCACCTCGAGCGTCCTGGAGTGGATGTTGCGGCAGTGGTATCGCCGCAGCGCTTGTTGGTACCTTGTTGCCCTCGTCGCGGCTTCGCGACGGCGTTCCTCGCCCAGCACGAGATCCATCCCCCGCATGGCATCCTGCTGTGTTTCGTCGAACACTAGGACCCGTGCGGAGCGATGCTTGACCTCATGAGGGAGGACTACTTCAGCTCCGTAGACGAGGAAGAATGGGGTCTCGCCCGTTGGCTTGGTGGCGGTGGTTCGGATGGACCACAGCACGGACTGGAGCTCATCGTGCCAGCCCCTGCCGCAGGCCTCCAGCTTCTTCTTGAAGGTCCTGGTCTTGAGGCCCCTCAGGACCTCCGCGTTAGCGCGCTCGGCCTGACCGTTACTCCTGGGGTGGGCCACCGAAGTGTAGCAGATTTGCGTTCCAAGGTTAGCATAGTAGGTTTTGAAGAGGTTGCTAGTAAACTGCGAACCATTATCTATGATGATGCGGTTGAGGACCCCGAAGCGGCTCACGAGGCCCTTGATGAACTTGACAGCAGAGCCGGCTAAAATGGTACGGACGGCTTCCACTTCCGCCCACTTGGTGAACTTGTCGATGGCGACGTAGAGATAGCGGTAGCCCCCTAGAGCCCGGGGAAACGAGCCTAGGATGTCCAGCCCCCAGACCGCAAACGGCCATGTGAGCGGGATGGTTTGGAGGCCCTGAGCAGGCTGATGGATTTGCTTGGCGTGGAATTGGCAAGCTTCACAGTACTTCACCAGTTCGGCCGCGTCGTTGAGTGTTGTAGGCCAATAGAACCCACTGCGGAACACCTTGCCGACGAGGGTCCGTGATGACGAGTGGAGTCCGCAATCACCGCCGTGTATGTCAATCAACAACTCCCTTCCTTGATAGCTGGAGATGCAGCGCAGCGTGACATCGTTTGGTCGTTTCCTGTATAACTCGCCGTCTTGGATACAGTATGTCGTGGACTGCTGGGCCACGCGCTCCGCGTCCTCTTCCTTCTCCGGCAGCGTCCTGTGCATCAGGTACTCCTTGAATTCCTTGATCCAACACTCCTCCTGGGGCTCGAGCGCCAAGAGCAGCAGAGCTCCTGAGGTCGGGCCGTAGGCTGGGGCTCCCGTGGCCGGGGGCTGCGGGAGTTCCTCCCGAGGCTGAGTTATGCTCGAAAGAGGTGGCGAAGCTGATGGCTTGAAGAGACGCTCTTCGAAGACGCCGGGCTCTTGCGGTTGCCGCTTGGATGCTCTCTTGGCGATGTCCTCGGCTTCCTTGTTGGTGCCCCGGGGCACGTGCTGCAGCTCCAAGGCCGAGAACTGCTTTTCCATCTTGCGCACCTCCGCGAGGTAGGCCTCCATGTGCTCGTCCTTCGGCTCGTATACCTTGTTGGAAAAGTTGACGAGGAGCTGCGAGTCGCCTTTGATGGTGAGACGCTTCACCCCTAGAGCCGCCGCAGCCCTCAGGCCAGCTATGAGGCCTTCGTACTCTGCGATGTTGTTGGAGACCTTCTCGTTGTGCTGAAAACAGAGTTGCACGGCGTAGTAGAGCTTGTCCTGAGTGGGCGAGATGAGCACTGCTCCAGCCCCCGCGCCCTGATGCACGAAGGCGCCATCGAAATGCATGACCCAGCCTTCTGGTGCCTCGCTTCCTGGGGAGGTGGACCGGTCTTCTCCTTCTTCAAGACCCGGGGCATTGATACGTCCATTTTGCATCATGCTTTTATATCAATATTTATTGCATTATGGGTTGTTATTTCACATTATGTCACAATACTAATGGCTATTCTCTCTTATTTTATAAGGTTTATAAGGAGGGAGAATGCCGGCAGCTGGAATTCTGGGCTGGAAAAGGAGAAAATATTAGAGACCTATTCTGCACAACTCCAAAAGTCTTGAAACTCCATGGAATACCTTATAATAAATAATGAAAAATCCTCGCCAAAGATGAATACCATGGGGCCCACACCCTGTCCATGAGGGTGGGGGGCGCCCCCCCCTAGGGCGCGCCCCCTACCTCGTGGGCCCCCTGGTGGCTCTCCGATGACCATCTTCTGCTATATGAAGTCTTTCGTCGAGAAAAAAACCAGAAGCAACCTTTCGGGACAAAACTCCGCCGCCACGAGGCGGAACCTTGGCGGAACCAATCTAGGGCTCCGGCAGAGCTGTTCTGCCGGGGAAACTTCTTTCCGGAGGGGGAAATCATCGCCATCGTCATCACCAACGCTCCTCTCATCGGGAGAGGGCAATCTCCATCAACATCTTCATCAGCACCATCTCATCTCAAAACCCTAGTTCATCTCTTGTATCCATTTCTTGTCTCCAAGTCCGGGATTGGTGCTAGTAGGTTGCTAGTAGTGTTAATTACTCCTTGTAGTTGATGCTAGTTGGTTTAATTGGTGGAAGATCATATGTTCAGATCCTTTATGCATATTATTACCCCTCTGATTATGAACATGAATATGCTTTGTGAGTAGTTACGTTTGTTCCTGAGGACAAGGGAGAAGTCTTGCTATTAGTAGTCATGTCAATTTGGTATTCGTTCAATATTTTGATGAGATGTATGTTGTCTAGCCTCTAGTGGTGTTATGTGAACGTCGACTACATAACACTTCACCTATATTTGGGCCTAGAGGAAGGCATTGGGAAGTAATAAGTAGATGATGGGTTGCTAGAGTGACAGAAGCTTAAACCCTAGTTTATGCGTTGCTTCGTAAGGGGCTGATTTGGATCCATATGTTTCATGCTATGGTTAGGTTTACCGTAATACTTTTGTTGTAGTTGCGGATGCTTGCAATAGAGGTTAATCATAAGTGGGATGCTTGTTCAAGTAAGAACAGCACCCAAGCACCGGTCCACCCACATGTCAAATTATCAAAGTACCGAACGCGAATCATATGAACGTGATGAAAACTAGCTTGACGATATTCCCATGTGTCCTCGGGAGCGCTTTTCCTTATATAAGAGTTTGTCCAGGCTTGTCCTTTGCTACAAAAAGGATTGGGCCACCTTGTTGCACTATATTTACTTTTGTTACTTGTTGCTCGTTACAAATTATCTTATCACAAAACTATCTGTTACCACTTATTTCAGTACTTGCAGAGAATACCTTGTTGAAAACCGCTTATCATTTCCTTCTGCTCCTCGTTGGGTTCAACACTCTTACTTATCAAAAGTACTACGATAGATCCCATGTACTTGTGGGTCGTCAAGACTCTTTTCTGGCGCCGTTGCCGGGGAGTGAAGTGCCTTTGGTAGGTGGAATTTGGTAAGGAAAAATTTATATAGTGTGCTGAAATTTACTGTCACTTGTTACTATGGAAAGTAATCCTCTGAGGGGCTTGTTCGGGGTATCTTCACCTCGACCAGTAGAGCAAAGAGTTGCTCCTCAACCTACTGAACCTATTTAAAATTAAATTCCTTATGAGTATCCTTCGGGTATGATAGAAAAACTGCTAGCTAATCCTTTTACAGGAGATGGAACAAAGCATCCTGATGAACACCTAATATATGTGGATGAAGTTTGCGGATTATTTAAGCTTGCAGGTATACCCGATGATGTTGCTAAGAAGAAGTTCTTCCCTTTATCTTTCAAGGGAGACGCATTGACATGGTATAGGCTATGTGATGATACGAGATCATGGAACTATAGAAGATTGAAATTGGAATTTCATCAAAAGTATTACCCTATGCATCTTGTTCATCGTGATCGCAATTATATATATAATTTTTGGCCTCACGAAGGAGAAAGCATCGCTCAAGCTTGGGGGAGGCTTAAATCAATGTTATATTCATGCCCCAATCATGAGCTCCCAAGAGAAACAATTCTTCAAAAAATTTATGCTCGGCTTTCTGAAAATAATTGCACCATGCTCGATACTTCTTGTGTTGGCTCTTTTATGATGAAGACTATTGGATTTAGATGGGATTTATTGGATAGAATTAAACGCAACTCTGAAGATTGGGATCTCGACGAAGGTAAGGAGTCAGGTATGACACCTAAGTTTGATTGTGTTAAATGTTTTATGGATACCGATATTTTCCGTAAGATTAGCACTAAATATGGACTTGATTCTGAGATAGTAGCTTCTTTCTGTGAATCTTTTGCTACTTATGTTGATCTCCCTAAGGAGAAGTGATTTAAATATCATCCTCCCATAGAAGTAAAAGTAGCTACACCTATTAAAGTTGAAGAAAAGACTGTCACTTATAATGATCCTATTGTTCCTACTTGTTATGTTGAGAAACCACCTTTCCCTATTAGGATAAAGGATCATGTTAAAGCTTCAACTGTGGTTCGTAAAAGCAATATTAAAACATATACACCTCCTGAGCAAGTTAAAGTTGAACCTAATATTGCTATTGTTAAAGATCTCTTATCTGATAATATAGATGGGCATGTTATTTACTTCTGTAATGAAACTGCTAGAATTGCTTAACCCCGTGATACAGATAAACCTAGACCTGTGGTAGGCATGCTTGTTATTTCTGTTAAAATAGGAGATCATTGTTATCATGGCTTATGTGATATGGGTGCTAGTGCTAGTGCAATACCTATTGACTTATACAAAGAAATTATGCATGACATTGCACCTGTTGAGTTAGAAGAAATTGATGTCAATATTAAACTTGCTAATAGAGATACTATTTCACCAATGGGAATTGTTAGATATGTTGAAGTCTTGTGTGGGAAAACTAAATACCCCTCTGATTTTCTTGTTCTTGGTTCCCCACAAGATAGCTTTTGTCCCATTATATTTGGTAGACCCTTCTTTTGAATACTGTTAATGCTACCATAGATTGCACAAGGGATGTTGTTATTGTCAGCTTAGATGATATGACTCATGAGTTTAATTTCTCTAAATTTAGTAAACAACACCGTGAAGAAGAATTGCCTAGTAAGGATGAAATTATTGGTCTTGCTTCTATTGTTGTACCTCCTAGTGATCCTTTAGAACAATATTTGCTAGACCATGAGAATGATATGTTTATGAATGAAAGAAGGGAAATAGATGAAGTATTCTTTAAACAAGAACCTATTCTGAAACACAATTTGCCTATTGAAATCCTAAGGGATCCCCCTCCACCTAAGGGTGATCCCGTGTTTGAGCTTAAACCGTTACCTGATAATCTTAAATATGCTTATCTTGATGAAAAGAAGATATATCATGTTATTATTAGTGTTAACCTTTCAGAGCATGAAGAAGAAAGATTATTGAAAACTCTGAAGAAGCACCAAGCTGCTATTGGATATACTCTTGATGATCTTAAGGGCATTAGTCCCACTCTATGTCAACATAAAATAAATTTGGAAGCAGATGCCAAACCAGTTTGTGATCCTCAACGACGTCTGAATCCTAAAATGAAAGAAGTGGTAAGAAAAGAAATACTAAAGCTTCTGAAGGTAGGTATAATTTATCCCGTTGCTGATAGTCAGTGGGTAAGTCATGTTCATTGTGTCCCTAAGAAGGGAGGTATTACTGTTGTTCCTAATGATAAAGATGAATTGATTCCACAAAAGTTATTACAGGTTATAGGATGGTAATTGATTTCCGCAAATTAAATAAGGCTACTAAGAAAGATCATTACCCCTTACCTTTTATCGATCAAATGCTAGAAAGATTATGAAAACATACACACTACTGCTTTCTAGATGGTTATTCTGGTTTCTCTCAAATACCTGTGTCGGCTAAAGATCAACCAAAGACTACTTTTACATGCCCTTTTGGTACTTTTGCTTATATACGTATGCCTTTTGGTTTATATAATGCACCTGCTACCTTTCAAAGATGCATGATGGCTATATTCTCTGACTTTTGTGAAAAGATTTGTGAGGTTTTCATGAACGACTTTTCCGTCTATGGATCTTCTTTTGATGATTGCTTGAGCAATCTTGATCGAGTTTTGCAGAGATGTGGAGAAACTAATCTTGTCTTGAATTGGGAAAAGTGCCACTTTATGGTTAATGAAGGTATTGTCTTGGGGCATAAAGTTTCTGAAAGAGGCATTGAAGTTGATAAAGCCAAGGTTGATGCTATTGAAAAGATGCCGTGTCCTAAGGACATCAAAGGTATAAGAAGTTTCCTTAGTCACGCCGGATTTTATAGGAGGTTCATTAAGGACTTCTCAAAAATTTCTTGCCTCTGACTAATTTATTACAAAAATATATACCATTTGTCTTTGATGATATTTGTGTAGAAGCATTTGAAATACTTAAGAAAGCATTAGTCTCTGCACCTATTGTTCAGCCACCTGATTGGAATTTACCCTTTGAAATTATGTGTGATGCTAGCGATTATGTTGTAGGTGCTGTTCTAGGGCAAAGAGTTAATAAGAAATTAAATGTTATCCATTATGCTAATAAGACTCTAGACAATGCTCAAAGAAATTATGCTACTACTGAAAAACAACTTTTAGCAGTTGTATTTGCTTGTGATAAGTTCAGACCTTATATTGTTGATTCTAAAGTAACTATCCACACTGATCATGCTGCTATTAAATATCTTATGGAGAAGAAAGATGCTAAACCTAGACTTATTAGATGGGTTCTCTTGCTACAAGAATTTGATTTGCATATTGTTGATAGAAGAGGAGCTGAGAACCCCGTTGCAGACAACTTATCTAGGTTAGAGAATGTTCTTGATGACCCACTACCTATTGATGATAGCTTTCCTGATGAACAATTAAATGTCATAAGTACTTCTCGTAGTACTCCTTGGTATGCTGGTTATGCTAATTACATTGTTGCTAAATTCATACCACCTAGCTTCACATACCAACAAAAGAAAAAGTTCTTCTATGATTTGAGACATTACTTTTGGGATGACCCACATCTTTATAAAGAAGGAGTAGATGGTGTTATTAGACGTTGTGTACCTGAGCATGAACAGGAACAGATCCTACCCAAGTGCCACTCCGAAACTTATGGAGGACACCACGCGGGAGATAGAACTGCACATAAGGTATTTGTCGTGGATATGGGACACGGGTATCCTCATGGAGGTAGGCCGCGGCCCATCACGGGAGGTGGCCCAACAGGCCGACTTAAACAGTTTGAATAAGACCTGGATTGCTATCCGTCTTGTAATAGAAAAGAGACTAGTCCTAATCCAACTAGGACTAGTCATGTAACCCGCCCCTCCAACATATATAAGGAGGGGCAGGGCTCCCCAAAAGGGGACAAGATTCACAAGTTCCATAAGTTGGACAAGTTAGGTTTAGACAATAGCTCTCAAGATAGAGCACTCTTGTAATCGTGATCATCATCAATATCAATGAAGCAGGACGTAGGCTTTTACCTCCACCGTGAGGGGCCGAACCTGGGTAAAACCTCACGTCTCTCGTTCCATTCAACCCCTCTCAAGCTACCACACAGATGCGTTGGCCTCGCGACTAAGTCCTGACACTAAGGACATCTGCCGTGACAATTCCACGACAGTTGGCGCCCACCGTGGGGCTATTGCATGATGGTTTCAAGTTCTTGGAGGGCCACTTTAAAGGACTCGAGGGCTACGCCGTAGGCCGGATGACTAAGAGTCGTCGCAGCAAGCTCTACATCGACGATGCAGGCTGGGGCCCTGAGGCCGGCTCAGTTGAGTACGGGTACCGGGTCCCCTTTGGTGGCAATCACGTTTTCATTGGCAAGATCGGTGAACCGGGCCCTGAGCCGGACATCTGCACCAACCTCGTCGAGACGGCTCAGGGTGCGCGATCCGTCCGGGTTAAACCGGCCATGAAGCGTGCCTTCGTGGGAGTCATCCATCGAGGAAGTTATGAGGATGGATCGGAATCTCATGGCGAGACCGTCGTTTGTTCCGATGACGAGTCATCGACCGGAGAAACCGAATCTCTTTATCAGCTACAAGATGGCCGGATTGGGGGCTGTTCCGATGGCGACAGTATTCCAGACCCCTCTGATCTGCCCAACCGAGTTGGAATATTCATGGCCGGCACACAAGCAGCGCTTCATTCTTCGACCGCTGCGACAACAACCTCCGGTTCAACAGTGGCGACGGCTGCCGGGGCAGGAGGCCCTGTGCGCCCGCCGGCTCAAGTTTTATCAGAGCTATTTGATGCATTGGCTGTGCTTATGGCGGAAGCTAATCCGGCGGATCAGGACGTCCACAACACGGAGATTGCGAAGATTAAGGAACAGATCACCCAGGCCAAGGCGGATCTGGCAGCTGAGGACACCAGGATGGCCACAGAGTGGGCCGCTCTAGACGCACAAGCCTACAGGCTCATGTTGGACCAGAGCGCGTCGCATGAAGTCATGAGGAGGAAGTACCGATCCCGTTTGCCTCCGGTTTTCGAGGCCAGAGACCTTTTCAACACCCCGGGAGCAGGAATCGGTAATCCGCTAGAGGGAAACCGGGCGGAAGCTCTTGGGACCGGTGAGCCGGTTCAGCCTCGTCGAATGGACCCGCCTCGTCAAAACACCGTTATACCTCAGGCTATTTTAACACCTCCGGGTCACTACTCCAACCCAATGGACAATCTCATCGCTGCTGCTGCACGGCTGGAGGCCATTCCAATTGAAGGTGACTCACCGCAGGCAGTAGAGACGCGACGGGTCAAGGAGCTTCTGAGGACAGCTTTGGTCCAACAGGAAGTATATTCGTACAGCTGCGACCGGATCCACTCGACCCCCCGTCCAAGCCGGAGCTATATCAGACATATGGATGAACCGGCAGTGTCGAGCAATGAACGACGTGGAGCACCCCATGGCAACAACCCGGCTGGTGGTGCTGATAACGCTCAGGAAGTGGTGGACCGGGCCCGAGCGCGCAGGGAGGCCGAGTTAGCCACACAGCATCAGGCTCGGCAGCTCACGCCGGTTCGTCCAACTATCTCGATCGAACCTGGTGTTACTTCCAGTTCTTTGGGGGTGCCTTGCCTTGTCCCCGCTTTACGCATTCAAAGGCCCGCGCAAAGTACCAAATTACACGGCGGATCAACCTCCAGAAACATGGGTGGAGAGCTATGAGATGGCCATGGAGATGCTTGATGTGGATGACGCGGCGTGTGCGAAATACTTCACCATGATGCTTGAAGGAACGGCCCGCACTTGGTTAAAAAGCTTGCCGACTAATTCTATCAGTTCATGGGCCCAATTACGAGCCCGGTTTATCAGCAATTTCAAGGATACATGTAAATAGCCTATGTCGATAGTGGACTTAGCTGCCTGTGTCCAGGAGGAAGGAGAATCAACGACTCATTGGGTGCGCCGGGTTTCACAAGTGTTGCATTCATCAGACCGCATCAACGCTGACACCGCTGTATTAACCCTAGAAGGCAACTGCCGATTTGGGCCCCTAAAGCTGAAGTTGGGACGGATGAAGCGTCATTGTACTGACATGGGAACCCTCATGGTTGCTTTGGTAAAGTATGCTGATTCTGATAGTACCAAGGATCCCGAATCTGATGATGACAAGGCAGGGAAGGGAAAGAGGAACAGCAACTCCAAAGGTCAGCAGCATCACTGGGCAGGCAATGGTGGTGGAGGAAAGCGTAAAGCGGATGGTAACATGGACTTTGTGGCTAATACCAACACGCAGGACAATGGCCAGCGACGCAAGGGTAAACCGAAAAATCGCAATGGGGCGCCCAACCCTAACCCGTACCGCCTAAACTATCTACTGAGCCAGCCCTGCCCAAGACATGGGATGAAGGAGGCGCCAGCAAACCACCTTTGGAAGGATTGCTTCATTATGCAGGAGTTCAAGAATTCTAATGCTTTCCGGTATGATCACGGCTCCGGCGATGGCTCAGGGTCCGGGCCGGGTTACGGTGGAGGAAATTCCGGTTCAGGATTTAATGGTAATCCGGGCGGACATAATAATCAAAATAGTCAGAACAACCAGGGTGGTTACAACCAACAACAGCAACAGTCAAGTTACCAGAGCAACCCAAAGCAGTTGAGCAGTGGGCAGTACCATGTCTTCACCACTAGCTTGGACAAGCGAGACCGGAAGGTTCAGAGGCGGGCGGTCAACTCTGTTGAACCGGCCATACCCCGTTATCTACGCTGGTCTGAACAGCCAATCATATGGAGCAGAGAGGATCACCCTCCCCAGGTTGATAATCCGGGTCAGTTGGCTCTGGTGGTGGCACCTCAGGTGGGAGGTTACAAGCTCACCAAGGTGCTCATGGATGGAGGGAGCAGCATTAATATCTTATACTATGAGACCTTCCTTCGTATGGGACTAACAGATTAAAATCTCAAACCATCCAATACGGTGTTCCACGGTGTAGTACCTGGCAAATCAGCATATCCTGTTGGTAAGATAGCTTTGGAAGTGGCCTTTGGGGATGATCATGATTCCAGGTCGGAGACATTGATGTTTGAAGTGGTGAAAATCCAAAGTCCATATCACGCCCTGTTTGGGCGACCGGCCTATGCCAAGTTTATGGCACGGCCCTATTATGTGTATTTGCAGCTCAAGATGCCGGGTCACAAGGGGACAATAACGGTTCACGGAAGCCGCAAAATCGCTTTGGAGTGCGAGGAAGGAGATGCGGCCTATGCAGAGTTGGTTTGTGCCACTGAGGAGCTGAAGTATTATAAGGACAATGTTGATCCGGCGGACATGACTCCATTAAAGAAGCCAACTATGGAGCATGATCCGGCCCTGAAGTTCAAATCGGCAGCAGAAACTAAGCTTGTTGACTTTGTACCTGGCGATTCGTCCAAGCAGTTCAGCATCAGTGCCAACTTGGATCCGAAATAGGAAAGCGCGCTCATCGAGTTCATCCGTGAGAATCGAGACATTTTTGCATGGAAGCCCTCTGACATGCCAGGTGTACCGAGGCAACTCGCTAAGCACACCCTTAATGTGGATCCTAAATACAAACCGGTGAAACAGTTCCTTCGCCGGTTTAACGAAGAAAGACGCAAGGCGATTGGAGAAGAGGTAGCCAGGCTCTTAGCAGCTGGCTTTATTGTTGAAGTTTTTCACCCTGAGTGGCTTGCCAATCCGGTGTTGGTCCTTAAGAAAAACGGCACCTGGCGCATGTGTGTGGATTACACAGATCTTAATAAAGCTTGTCCACCAGATCCTTTTGCCCTCCCCCGTATTGATCAAATTATTGATGCTATGGCGGGTTGTGAGCGTTTAAGTTTTTTGGATGCATATTCTGGCTATCATCAGATCAAAATGGCAGTTAAGGACCAGGAGAAGACGGCGTTCATAACTCCCTTTGGAGCCTTCTGCTATGTGTCTATGCCCTTTGGGCTCAAGAGTGCCCAGGCAACTTATCAACGGTGTGTGCAAAATTGTCTTCACAAGCAGATTGGCCGTAATGTACATGCTTACGTGGATGATATCGTGGTTAAATCCAGGGAGAAGGAGACTCTGATTGATGATTTGAAGGAAACCTTTGATAACCTGAGAACATACAAGATGATGCTTAATCCGGACAAGTGTGTCTTTGGTGTACCGGCGGGAAAATTATTGGGTTTCTTGGTGTCCAATAGGGGAATTGAGGCTAATCCGGAGAAGATCACAGCCATCACCTCCCTGGCTAAACCAAAGTGTATCAATGATGTTCAACGCCTGGTAGGTGCCGCGTTAAGCCGGTTTATCAGTCGTCTTGGGGAGAAGGCAATCCCTTTGTATCAGATGTTGAAGAAGACGGATCAATTTGTCTGGAGTTCTGCTGCTGATGAAGCATTTGAGGACTTAAAGCGGCAATTGGCCAATCCGCCTGTGCTCGCCGCTCCCATTGATAAGGAGCCGTTACTGCTATATGTTGCTGCTAATGCTCGGGCGGTCAGCGTGGCTATTGTGGTGGAGCGAAAGGAGGCAGGTAAAGAGCATCCGATTCAACGTCCAGTCTATTATATCAGCGAGGTGCTCATTGAGTCCAAGCAAAGGTATCCGCATTGGCAGAAGCTGGTGTATGGAGTTTTTATGCAAGCCGGAAGCTTAAGCAATACTTCCAAGGGCACCCAATTACGATGGTCAATTCTGCTCCTTTGAGGGATATCATCCAGAACCGGGAAGCAACTGGCCGGATTGCCAAGTGGGCTATAGAGCTTGGGCCGCACGGTTTGAAGTATGTGCCTCGGACGGCGGTTAAGTCTCAAGCACTTGTTGATTTCATCAATGATTGGATAGAAATGCAAGCACCTGAAGAAAAGCCGGATCACACATATTGGACCATCCATTTTGATGGATCCAGGCAATTGGAAGGCTCGGGGGCTGGAGTCGTATTAACTTCCCCACGAGGTGATAAGTTCTGTTATGTTCTCCGCTTAATGTTCCCTTGTACTAACAATGCAGCTGAGTATGAAGCCTTGCTCCATGGTCTCCGGATGGCTAAGGAGATGAATCTGAGTCGAGTTAAGTGCTTCGGTGACTCGGACCTCGTGGCTCAGCAAGTGTCTGACACTTGGGACTCCAAGGACCCACTCATGGCAGCATATCGTCGTGAGGTGGATATTGTTGCAGGTCATTTTAAAGGCTATCAGGTGGACCACGTGGACCGGCAGAAAAATGAAGCGGCGGACGCCTTAAGCCGGCTGGGCTCTCAGCGCAAACCGCTCCCGCCCAATGTTTTTCTGGATGTGCTGCACAACCCGTCGGTCAAGATCCCTGGTGAAGCGGATTTGGCTATTCCTGATCCGGAGGCTCAATTGGTGGCAGCTCTTCATGTTATTCCGGATTGTACGCTTCCTTACCTGGCGTACAAGAACCGGGGCGAGTTAACAGAGGATGAGGCTCTGGCCCGACAGATAATCCGGCGATCCAAGTCCATGACTATTATCAACGATGAGTTGCATCATTGCAGTGTGTCAGGGGCGTTTCAACGTTGTGTGTCTCCTGAAGAAGGCCGTGAAATTTTGCGTGAGATCCACGAAGGAGATTGTGGTCACCACGCCGGTTCAAAATCTCTGGTGGCTAAAGCGTTTCGCCATGGCTTCTATTGGTTAACTGCTCATGCTGATTTGGAGGATCTGGTCAGACGATGTGATGGTTGCCAAAAGTTTTCAAGACATGCTCATGTACCGGCTCAAGAATTAAGAATGATTCCAATTACTTGGTCATTTGTGACTTGGGGGCTGGATATGGTTGGGCCTTTCAAAAGGTCCAGAGATAAGAAGACCCACCTCCTGGTGGCGGCTGACAAGTTTACAAAGTGGGTGGAGGCAGAACCTGTTAGCAAGTGTGATGCGGCCATGGCAGTTCAGTTCATCAAAAAAGTGATTTTCCGGTTTGGCTTTCCACACAGTATCATCACAGATAACGGTACCAATTTGTCCAAAGGTGCCATGAAGGAGTTCTGTGAACGGGAGCATATCCGTCTCGACGTTTCATCAGTGGCACACCCACAGTCCAATGGTCAAGCAGAAAGGGCTAATCAAGAGATCTTGAGAGGCATCAAGCCCCGGCTCATGGTTCCTTTGCAGAGAACGCCGGGTTGTTGGGTAGAAGAATTACCATCTGTGTTATGGAGCATCAATACAACACCCAACAGATCAACAGGATAAACACCATTCTTCATGGTTTATGGAGCGGAGGCGGTTCTCCCCAGTGATATCCGTCATGATTCACCTCGTGTGACGGCTTATGTTGAAGCGGACAATGAGATAGCACGGCAAGACGCTTTGGACCTGTTGGATGAAGAACGTGACATAGCAGCTGCCCGCTCGGCGATTTACCAACAGGATCTTCGTCGTTATCACAGTCGCCGAGTTAGAACCAGAACCTTTCAGGAAGGAGATTTGGTGCTTCGGCTCATCCAGGATCAGACTGATATGCATAATCTATCCCCACCTTGGGAGGGGCCTTTCATGGTCAGCAAGAATCTGCACAACGGGTCATACTATCTGATCAACATTCGAGAGCATAAAGACTCACGTACATCAGAGGAGGAGACCAACAGGTCATGGAACATAGCTCATCTTCGGCCTTACTATACCTGAGCCATTGGCTCTACTTATGTACATATTACGATGATGTATATATTATGATTAAATATAATAAACCGGAACCTCAGCTAAAGCAGGGTATCCGTTCTTTTACATCATGTGTGGTTACACGGAGTTGTTCTAAAGCGGCCTCCGGTTTACCCCTTGAGTTGGCTTTTAAAAAAAGCATCATGTTATATCACTTGGGGGTTTGGTCGTGTCCGAACCAATACAATACCTCTTGATAGGCGAGAGCCACCAGATCACTTGGGGACTTGGTCACGTCTGAACCAGTCATGCCTCTTGATCGGCCTAAGGCCACAGAATCACTTGGGGGCTTGGTCGAACCCGAAACATTGCCATGCCACTTGATCGGCATAAATGCCACGGTTTCATTTGGGGACCTGGCTGACTAGAACCATAGTTACACCTATTGGGAGCTTGGTCGTGTTCGGCCATGGTAACGCCATCTGATCAGCTTAAATAAGCCTTTTTTGCAAACGGTGTTGTCATTGCCTTTGTATCACACTTTTCTTTGAAAGATATTTCTTCCTTTTTATTGCGTTTTTTAAACCGACAAAGTTTTCAACCGGTTCACACTGTCAATTGACGGAAAACGGTCCATTTTTAATCCAGGCGACTATTTGCTCGGTTTGATCTTTTTTGTTAACATCCTCTTATGGAGTAACACGGTGTTTATTATAACCCGGCACGGTTTACATGGTAAACCGGCATCATTTATATATGGGAGCTGTTATCTCCTCCAACAGTGTGGGTTTATAAAACTCTGCTTCAAGATTGGCCAAGCCAACTTCACGCTCAACGATGGCAGGTATTATGTATCTCAAAAATTTGGTCATATACTTAAAAAAATCGGATGTTTTGATTTCATGTATGCAGACATCATATTCTGCCT
This sequence comes from Triticum urartu, assembly GCF_003073215.2. Taxonomy (NCBI): domain Eukaryota; kingdom Viridiplantae; phylum Streptophyta; class Magnoliopsida; order Poales; family Poaceae; genus Triticum; species Triticum urartu. Next base: position 222,696,229 of record NC_053027.1, on the reverse strand, counting down.
GACGGTACAACCGCGGTGGCACTTTAAGATTTTTTATTATAGAAAGTACTTTGGAAAGTTCATCACCCAAAGGAAGAGCAAGTTGTAGTAATTATGCACGAAGGCATATCAACATCAAAAGTATCAGCTAGCCTATTACAAGGCAACATGGTGCCCACAATAAGATCATTGTTTTTCGCAAGGAAGAAGCAGTTTTAAACCGGCTTCCGGTTCAAGCTTGGCCACCAGCCTGGCCTGATGGTTGTGGGTCATCCTGCGCCGCTTCAGCTTCAGTTTCTCTACCCAGTGGCTGGAAATCAACAGTTGTCCAGTCGATTCCCATTAATGCTTGAAAGACAGCTTCATCATGGATCAGCAATGACGGGTCAATATCGGGAGCGTAAGTATGCTTACGGATTGGAGGGATAAGATTTTCTGATTCATGAATTGGTGCAGCTATTCGCTTGTTCTGATTGTCATATTGGGCTTGATAATGAGACAAGTCTGCTTCTTCAGCCAATTGACAAGCTAGCGGACGCACCTCCCGGTTTATTGCTCGCAGATCCGCTTCACCAAACTCTGACCCGTCTTCCTTCAAGCTGGGATAGCCCTGAGCCGCTTCAATAGGATCAAAATCCGGCACCCAAGCTTTTTCTCGGATTAAGGCATTGATCGCACCGGTTCGAGCAGCAGATCTCTTCAGTTCTTCAACCCGGGCAGGAAGCACCGACAGTTTCATCAAAGTGTCTTGAATCAAAGTGGGCGCCGGCTTGTTGTGGGATGCAGTACAGATGATCCGCTGTGCACCAGTGTACAGTTGTTCGACCAACGTATAGGCGGCTTTCAATTTCTTCCGCACATCTGACCCCAAGTGACCAATGCGTGTCCCTGAAATATCATAAAGGGTTAACAAACTGGCAGCTCTGTAAGACGGCAGAATTAGTTCAGAAGTCAAACCGGCTTACCAAAGATAGCAGTGGTCATGGCATGCACGTGCCGCTTTATGCTGGTCAGTTCATCCGCCACCGGTTTTAGTGCAGCCTCGGCATCTTATGCTCGTTTGATTAAAGCGGATTTTTCAGTGGCCCAATCCCCCCGCTTCTTCTTGAAGTTCTCCTTAAGCTGTTCCATGGCGCTTAAACCGCTGGTTAATTCCTCTTTTGCTTTGGAGGTCTCAGCTTGTTGGGATTTCAGATTATCTTGGAGATCGGCGACTTGGCTTTCTTTCTTCTTTAGCTCAGCCTGCATGCAGACAGTTATATGATTCAGCAAAACGGTACAAGGATTGAAGTACCAACCACATAACAAGTTATGCACTTGGCACTTGGGGGCTAATGCATATTCGATCTTCATCTTTCAATTGCTTACAAAGTCCCAAGGTCAATACAAGTATTCAACTTGGCACTTGGGGGCTAATGGCTATTTGCTCGTATATATTCTGGTGCGGCAATCTCAATTACTTAAAGTACCGGTTTAATTACGCTAAGTTGAACCGGCCCTTGGGGGCTACATTAGAGAATTTCAAAACATTAAGATTTATATTAGTAAGTCCCGGTTTGAAAGAAGGTTACAAACCGGCCCTTGGGGGCTAGGAGAGTCAGCAAGAATTGAAGCATACAAGCAGGAAAGAGCATATGGAAGTTACCTCATATTTATCTTTCATCATGTTAACCAGATCGGCTTCATAGTCACGACTGGTATACAGTCGGTTCAGGTAGCCGGAATGGATATCTTGGGCGTTCAGAGCAGCGTAAGTCGCCAGATCAGCATTCCACTTGCCTTTGCCAAAGGCAGCAAATTCTTCCTTGGCAGAATGTTTGGACAAAGCGACAGGATTACTTGGCTCTATATGGCCAATGCCAGTAATGACAACCTCATCGTCCTTGGTATTGCCGGTTTGCACTGGGGCTGTTGGCTTGTCAGTAGGCTTTGCTGGACCGGTGGATTTCTCAATCCGGATGAAGCTTGTGGGCTGATTGACAGGATTTGAGGTATCAATAGGTCTCTCTTCAGCAATAAGATCGTTGTCTTGCTGCGGTGGATCATTGGGTATATCCTCAGGAATAGCCGCTTCAAGATCTGGTGTCTTGCCCGGTTCAAGGACGGCATCTTCTTCGGCCGCTTTGTCCAGGCGAGCCTTCTTGCTTGGCCTAGGTTTGGCCCTGAAAGGAATAACAAAATCAAATACAGCATATGTTCCAAGGCGATGTGCTGCAAATATTATGATAAGTATAGCTTACCCAAGCACCGTTTTGAGCGGTGGCAGCTGAGTAGCCGATGACTCGCCAGAGGATGAGTGGGGAGTAACCTGGTAATCGGAGTCAGATGGATTAAGAGGTTGACGAAAGCAGCCCGCTTTAGGACAAGCACTGACAAGCAAATTAGAGACCTTTGAGCGGCGTTTCCGAACTGGACTGTTCGGTAAACCGGCGGAGGTAACTACCTGGCCGCTGTGCCGAGTGGTGCGACGAGCTTCGTGCTGTTGGGTCTTCATAAGAAATTTGGGATCCAAATAAGCAAGAGGATGAGAAAATTTAACTTTCTGGTTTGCCTGACAGATTTTTAGTGAAGGCAAAGGTTTTGAATCGGAAGAGAGAATAATTACCTCTGCAGCATCAGCATGGCTGGCTTCGGCATCATCTTGACAAATATCATCATCAATAAGACGCATGAAAAATAAGCCAAGTGAGTCAAGCCCTACCTCAAGGTCCGGATTATCCACATCATCATCAGGGGCCGGATTAGAGGATGCAGTGGTTCTTTTCCTGTGGGCAGTCTTCTTCACAGCTTTAGTATTTTGCCGGGTTGCTCTTTCTGGTTTGTCTGGTTTTTCTGGTTTCTCCTGCGGCAGTTTCTTGCTCCAAAACGGATCATTGCCCTGATTACACAGACACTGATATTAAACAATGACCAGATATATCAATAGTAGATTCAGCAAGAAGAAAAATCAAAGTCTTACAGCTGGCGGTTTGTTGGTGGCACAGAAGGGAAGCAGGCCGTTTTTAGCACAGATGTGTTCCGGTTCATTCAGCATCTTATTCACAGCCTCTGTGATTTCTTCATCGGTGAGCTGGATGTTGGAATGTCGCAGTGGGTCATCAACACTGCCAGTATACTCGCACATCAAACCGGAGCGCTGACTAAGAGGCAGTATGCTCCATGATATCCAACAGCGAGTGAGATCAACCCCTGTTAAACTGTTGGCCATAAAGGCTCTGAGCTTCGACAGTTGAGGAGCATATTTGCTTCTCTCCTGGGCAGTCAACCTTTGCGGAAAGGGGTGTGTATTGCTGAGCCGCTCCGGACGAAAGCCAGGCAAGGGATTCTCAGCAGCAGGGGAGGTGTCTTTGCAATAGAACCATGTCTGATTCCACTCTTTGGGGTGGCTGTGCAGTTTGGCGTGAGGGTATGTGACCTCTTTCCTTTTCTGAATCGCCACGCCACCCAACTCCGTATTGGAGCCGTCTGTAAACTCAGTACGGCGGTTTAGATGGAAAAGGTCTCTGAACAATTCCACCGTGGGCTCCTCTTAAAAGAACGCCTCACAGAGCACTTGGAAATGACACATATTTGTGACAGAGTTGGGGCCAGTGTCTTGTGGATGGAGTTGGAAATCGGCTAAAACATCTCGGTAAAATTTAGAACCGGGCGGCTTAAAGCCCCGGGCAAAGTGATCTACGAAAACAACGACCTCTCCTTCTTGAGGTGTAGGAGGGCATTCTTTGCCGGGAGCCCTCCAATGGATGGTATCTTTGCTGCCTAAAGCGCCAATCAGGACTAAATCGTCCAGTTGAGCCTTTGTGACGTGAGAAGGAACCCAATTGCACTCATATACTTGCTTGGCCATGATGAAATCTACAAGGTAGAAGATCCCGGTTCAAAAATGCATTGATCAAGGTACATTGGTATGTGCAATGTTAAACCGGAGACAGATCTGTCTAAACCGGAGTTTTATGAAGCAATAACATCTGGCGGTTCAACAAGGGGACTAATGGTATATACCGGTTTGGCAATTTTTTCTACAAGGTTAAACCGCCTGATCTAAGCATTGAAACAGCTGAGATTGCGGATGGATAAGTATGCAGAAACAGATTTCACAAGATTTCTCTACAGCGTTGGATCTGAAGCAAGTTCAGAAAATAAGAAAAATATCCAAAAGCTCAAAGCAGAACAGTATTGAATCAATGGGCAGAAATATATGCGAGATCTATGGTCTTGGGCATGAAACTAAAGGCGGATAGTAAAAGCTACCGCTACACAGAGCAGGGGTTCACAGATGCATCCAGGAGCTAGTATATGAACAGGAATAGGTGATGAACACTGCAAGAAAACGAAACCCTAGAACAGATCTGTGTTGAGAAGAGCAGAAGGCTTACCAGAGTTGAGGAAGACACGGAAGGTTGCCGCGGTGCTCTGGTGCGTTCAGGTTGATGCAGCGACCAAGGTTGGTGCAGAAGTTAACGGCGGTGGCGGAGCTCCGAGGCTGGCGACGCGAGGAAGACGAAGAAGAAAGGCACGAAGGGGAGAAAAGAAATGACCCTTCGGTCCTATTTATAAGGCAAAAGGACATGTGTCAGGCACGACAATCAAGGGGCCACGAAATGGAGCTGTCGCCTCGATTTCCGCAGATCTATTAAACAAGGAAGCATAATGGATAGCTTCGTTATGACAGGTGACGTCACTCCGGTTTATAGCAATCAGAAAAGATGACATCATGGCGGTTTACCAATTTATGAGAAGATGTTGAAGATGAAGTTTTTGTTTAAGGATTGACATGAACCCGTTCAAATCAATCTGGGGCCTAATGTTGGGGATATTACTGCTGGGTGTAAACCGGCCTATCTGGGCCGGGTCAACTTCATCAGTAGTTCAAGAGTGCTAAAGCCCAAGAAGACAGATGAGGGCCTAAGGCCCGTAGTCGGTTTAAGAATTGTAGCTGTAAACCGGTATTTGTATATAAACTTGTATTGTAAGTTAGGAATAAGGAGAGACCAACCCGGATACGAATATGGACCGGTGTTGGGACTTTGTGAACCGATGGGCGTCACCCGTGTATATAAGGGGACGACCCGGCGACGGTTCAGGGACAACAGACAACAACTCAAGACTTAGGCGAAGCTTGTTTGCTCCCTAGTCATCGAAACCCCATCAATTCCATCACAACTAGACGTAGGCTTTTACCTTCATCGTGAGGGGCCGAACCTGGGTAAAACCTCGCGTCTCTTGTTCCGTTCAACCCCTCTCAAGCTACCACACAGATGTGTTGGCCTCGCGACTAAGTCCTGACACTAAGGACATCTGCCGTGACAATTCCACGACAGTATTGCAATCCATTTTTTATTGGCCTACTCTCTCCAAGGATGCATGTAAGTTTGTCCTATCTTGTGATGAATGTCAAAGAATTGGTAATATTAGTAGACGTCAAGAAATGTCTATGAATTATTCACTTGTTATTGAACCGTTTGATGTTTGGGGCTTTGATTATATGGGACCTTTTCCTGCCTCTAATGGATATACACATATTTTAGTTGCTGTTGATTACGTTACTAAGTGGGTAGAAGCTATTCCAACTAGTAGTGCTGATCATAACACTTCTATTAAAATGCTTAAAGAAGTTATTTTTCCGAGGTTTGGAGTCCCTAGATATTTAATGACTGATGGTGGTTCATATTTTATTCATGGTGCTTTCCGTAAAATGCTTGCTAAATATGACGCCAATCATAGAATTGCATCTCCGTATCACCCACAGTCTAGTGGTCAAGTAGAATTGAGTAATAGAGAACTCAGATTAATTTTGCAAAAGACTGTCAATAGGTCTAGAAAGAATTAGTCCAAGAAACTTGATGATGCATTGTGGGCCTATAGAACTGCATATAAAAATCCTATGGGTATGTCTCCGTATAAAATGGTATATGGAAAAGCATGTCACTTACCTCTCGAACTAGAACATAAGGCATATTGGTCTATTAAAGAGCTCAACTATGATTTCAAACTTGCCGGTGAAAAGAGGTTATTTGATATTAGCTCACTTGATGAATGGAGAACCCAAGCTTATGAAAATTCCAAATTGTTTAAAGAAAAGGTTAAAAGATGGCATGACAAAAGGATACAAAAGCGTGAGTTTAATGTAGGTGATTATGTATTGCTATACAACTCTCGTTTAAGATTTTTTGCAGGAAAATTTCTCTCTAAATGGGAAGGCCCCTATGTTATCGAGGAGGTCTATTGTTCCGGTGCCATAAAAATCAACAACTTCGAAGGCACAAATCCGAAGGTGGTAAACGGTCAAAGAATCAAACATTATATCTCAGGTAATCCCATAAATGTTGAAACCAATATTATTGAAACCGTAACCCCGGAGGAATACATAAGGGACACTTTCCAGAACGTTTCAGACTCCGAAAAGGAATAGGTATGTGGTACGGTAAGTAAACCGACTCCAAAACAATTTTTAAGGCAATATTTCTCTGTTTTGGAATATTTAGAAAAATAGAAAATTAAGTAGCAGTCCGAGAAGGACATGAGGGCCCCACGAGGGTGGAGGGCGCGCCCTACCCCCCTGGGCGCCCCCCCTACCTCGTGTGCCTTCCGGACTCCATTTTCTTGCATGATACGTATTTTGGTCGGTAAAAATTCACTATATATTCTCCCGAATGTTTTGACTCCCATATCACGCAAATATCCTCTGTTCTTGTTTTGGGCTGTTCTCTGTCAGGGTTGTCAAGGCCAGGCATCATGTCGTCCCCCTCCTCCAAAAACGGTGACAAAGATGCCTGGCTAATGAAGATAGAGCTAAAGAGGGAAGAACCCATGGAGATCAACAAGGATGAAGGGATCAAGAAGGCCACGGAGAACCAAGCTCCAGCAACAGAAGACATCCTTCAACTTGATCACAACCTTCTTACCCCAACTAAGATCGAAGCTTTCCAGATGATTGAGTTAACTCGTATGCAAAACAAGTATCTCAGAAGTGAAAATATTTTGTTGAAGGAGCATATCTTTGCACTCAAGGGCATTATTCACAAGCTAGAGGACCTCTTACGCTCGATGTGCGACTATCCATCACCTCCTCTTCACCAACCAAGGAGATATAATAACATGGGTATGGGCACTCCCCTTGGCAACTGCCAAGCTTGGGGGAGGTGCCCCGGTATCGTATCACAATCACAACTCCTATCTTTACCGTTTTCCTTAGTTCGATCCTATTAGTAGTATTTTGATCTAGTAGAATAAAGTTTATGGCATGATCTAGTTTTGAGTTTTGCCTTATGATCTCTCTATGTAATCGAGTCCGTGAGCTATATAATAAAGATTAGTGTTGAGTCAAGGGCTTGATTTTCTTGCTATGATCTTGGGTGAATAAAAGAAAAGAGAAAAAGAATAAGAAGAAACAAAAGTTCATATTGATCTTATTGATAGTAATGACTTCACATAGAAAGAGTGTGACGATTAAAAGTTGTTGGGAATTGGTAGACATAGCTTTGGTCATCGTTGCAATTAATAGGAAGTAATAAGGAAAGAGAGGTTTCACATATAAATATACTATTATTGACATCTTTTATGATTGGGAGCACTCATCAAAATATGACATGCTAAAGAGTTGATGTTGGAAAAGGAAGACAACGTAATGGGTTATGTTTTCTTATATCTGAGATAAAGTATGTTGTCATGGATCATCCAACATGTTGAGCTTGCCTTTCCCCCTCATGCTAGCCAAATTCTCAGCACCAAGTAGAGATACTAATTGTGCTTCCAAATACCCTTAAACCAGTTTTGCCATGAGAGTCCACCATATCTACCTATGGATTGAGTAAGATCCTTCAAGTAAGTTGTCATCGGTGCAAAGCAATAAAAACTTCTCTAAATATGTATGATTAGTGTGGGAGAAATAAGCTTTATACGATCTTGTGATGTGGAAGTAATAAAAGCGACGAGCTGCATAATAAAGGCTCATATCACAAGGGGCAATATAAAGTGGTGTTCTTTCGCATTAAGATTTTGTGCATCCAACCATAAAAGCGCATGGCAACCTCTGCTTCCCTCTGCGAAGGGCCTATCTTTTATTATTATCTTCTACCTTATGCAAGTGTCAAGGTGATCTTCACCTCTCCCTTTTTCATTTTATCCTTTGGCAAACCCAGCATGTTGGAAAGAACCTGATATATATATATATCTAATTGGATGTAGGGGGGCATGAGTTATTATTGTTGACATTACCCTCGAGGTAAAAGGTTGTGGGGCGAAACTATAAGCCCCTATCTTTCTATGTGTCTGATTTAAAACTCCGTAGCCACAAGTATTGCATGAGTGTTAGCAATTATGAAGGACTAGATGATAGTTGAGTGTGTGGACTTGCTTTTTAGCTCTGACATAGACTCTTTCTGATGTTATGATAAATTGCAATTGCTTTAATGACTGAGGTTATAGTTTGTTGGTTCTCAATAAGGTTTCTGATTCATACTTTTGCATTGTGAATAGATCATCACTTGAGCATAAGTAATCATATGACAATATCTATATATGTTGCTATTATGAGAATAATCATGATGCGTTCATGTCCATATTTTATTTTTATCGACGCCTCTACCTCTAAACATGGGGACATATTAATTGTTATCGTCTTTCGCTTGAGGACAAGCGAGGTCTAAGCTTGGGGGAGTTGATACGTCCATTTTGCATCATGCTTTTATATCGATATTTATTGCATTATGGGTTGTTATTTCACATTATGTCACAATACTTATGGCTATTCTCTCTTATTTTATAAGGTTTACATGAGGAGGGAGAATGCCGGCAGCTGGAATTCTGGGCTGGAAAAGGAGCAAATATTAGAGACCTATTCTGCACAACTCCAAAAGTCCTGAAACTCCATGGAATACCTTATAATAAATAATGAAAAATCCTCACCAAAGATGAAGACCAGGGGGCACACCCTATCCACGAGGGTGGGGGGTGCCCCCCCTAGGGCACGCCCCCCTACCTCGTGGGCCCCCTGGTGGCTCTCTGATGACCATCTTCTGCTATATGAAGTCTTTCGTCGAGAAAAAAACCAGAAGCAACCTTTCGGGACAAAACTCCGCCGCCATGAGGCGGAACCTTGGCGGAACCAATCTAGGGCTCCGGTAGAGCTGTTCTGCCGGGGAAACTTCTCTCCCGGAGGGGGAAATCATCGCCATCGTCATCACCAACGCTCCTCTCATCGGGAGAGGGCAATCTCCATCAACATCTTCATCAGCACCATCTCATCTCAAAACCCTAGTTCATCTCTTGTATCCAATTCTTGTCTCCAAGTCCGGGATTGGTGCTAGTAGGTTGCTAGTAGTGTTAATTACTCCTTGTAGTTGATGCTAGTTGGTTTAATTGGTGGAAGATCATATGTTCAGATCCTTTATGCATATTATTACCCCTCTGATTATGAACATGAATATGCTTTGTGAGTAGTTATGCTTGTTCCTATGGACAAGGGAGAAGTCTTGCTATTAGTAGTCATGTGAATTTGGTATTCGTTCGATAGTTTGATGAGATGTATGTTGTCTAGCCTCTAGTGGTGTTATGTGAACGTCTACTACATAACACTTCACCATTATTTGGGCCTAGAGGAAGGCATTGGGAAGTAATAAGTAGATGATGGGTTGCTAGAGTGACAGAAGCTTAAACCCTAGTTTATGCGTTGCTTCATAAGGGGCTGATTTGGATCCATATGTTTCATGCTACGATTAGGTTTACCTTAATACTTTTGTTGTAGTTGCGGATGCTTGCAATAGAGGTTAATCATAAGTGGGATGCTTGTTCAAGTAATAACAGCACCTAAGCACCGGTCCACCCACATGTCAAATTATCAAAGTACCCAACGCGAATCATATGAACGTGATGAAAACTAGCTTGACGATATTCCCATGTGTCCTCGGGAGCGCTTTTCCTTATATAAGAGTTTGGCCAGGCTTGTCCTTTGCTACAAAAAGGATTGGGCCACCTTGCTGCACTTTATTTACTTTTGTTACTTGTTGCTCGTTACAAATTATCTTATCACAAAACTATCTGTTACCACTTATTCCAGTACTTGCAGAGAATACCTTGCTGAAAACCGCTTATCATTTCCTTCTGCTCCCCGTTGGGTTCGACACTCTTACTTGTTGAAAGGACTATGATAGATCCCCTATACTTGTGGGTCATCAGGCATCTGTCCATTCTGCCACAAAATCGGCGAGCGCGGCTCCCTTGATGACCCTGGTAGTACTGAACTCCAGCTGGAATGCTTGTAACTCGAGGTTCCAGTCAGCAACCCTTTCGGCTGAGTTAGGGCTCCTGAGCACCCTCTCCAATGGGTAGGCTGAGACGACCTTGATGGGGTGACCCTGGAAGTAGTGCCGCAGCTTGCGCGAGGCCACCAAGAGTGCGAGCAGGAGCTTTTGTGGCATGGGGTAGCGCGCCCTTGCGTCCTGCAGTACGGTGCTGACGAAGTACACCGGGTGCTCGACGAGGGATGGCACACTGTCGAGGCTTGGGTCCCGCGGAGATTGCGGGATATCCTGAGGTGCTGGGTTTCCTGAGACCTGGCCGTCCTCAGGAGCTTCTGCGATGTTGCCCTGTTGAGCTTGGTCTTCCGCCGCTGATGGCTTTGTCGCGCCTTTCTGACCCCGCGCTGCATCAGCTCTGGCTTGGCGTGGCACACCCTTGCCTTGGCGCTCCTCCCGAACTGCCACCAGTGCCGCGCTAGCAAAATACGGGGTGGCGGCAAGATAGAGCACCAGAGGCTCGAGAGGCCGCGGTGCCACCATCACTGGGGGCCTGGTGAGGTATTTCTTGAGGTCTTGGAAGGCCTGGTCGGCCTCCGGGGTCCACTCGAACGGCCCCTTCTTCTTCATGAGCTTAAAGAAGGGTAAGGCGCGCTCGCCTAGCTTGGAGATGGAACGCCCAAACGCAGTCACCCACCCTGCTAGCTTTTGCATTTCCTTGAGGGTCTGCGGTGGACTCATGTCTTCGATGGCCTTGATCTTCTCTGGGTTCGCCTCGATCCCTCTGTGGGATACGAGGAACCCCAGTAGCTTGCCGGAGGGGACGCCAAACACGCACTTCTCCGGGTTAAGCCTCAAGTTCACTTGGCGCAAGCTCTCGAAGGTCTCCCCCAGGCCTTGAGTCAACGTCCTTGCCTCACGAGATTTGACGACTATGTCATCAACGTAGGCCTCTGTGTTTCTCCCGAGCTTCCTCCCCAAGGCGATTTGCATCAACCATTGAAAAGTTGCGCCCGCATTGTGCAGCCCGAAGGGCATGAAGGTGTAGTGATGTCTACTACACAATCTTCTTCTTGTAGACATTGTTGGGCCTCCAAGTGCAGAGGTTTGTAGGACAGTAGCAAATTTCTGTCAAGTGGATGACCTAAGGTTTATCAATCCGTAGGAGGCGTAGGATGAAGATGGTCTCTCTCAAGCAACCCTGCAACCAAATAACAAAGAGTCTCTTGTGTCCCCAACACACCCAATACAATGGTAAATTGTATAGGTGCACTATTTCGGTGAAGAGATGGTGATACAAGTGGTATATGGATAGTAGATAAAGGTTTTTGTAATCTGAAAATATAAAAACAGCAAGGTAACTAATGATAAAAGTGAGCATAAACGGTATTGCAATGTGTTGAAACAAGGCCTAGGGTTCATACTTTCGCTAGTGCAAGTTCCCTCAACAATAATAACATAATTGGATCACATAACTATCCCTCAACATGCAACAAAGAGTCACTCCAAAGTCACTAATAGTGGAGAACAAACGAAGAGATTATGGTAAGGTACGAAACCACGTCAAAGTTATTCTTTCCAATCAATCTGTTGGGCTATTCCTATAAATGTCACAAATAGCCCTAGAGTTCGTACTAGAATAACACCTTAAGACACAAATCAACCAAAACCCTAATGTCACCTAGATACTCCAATGTCACCTCAAGTATCCGTGGGTATGATTATACGATATGCATCACACAATCTCAGATTCATCTATGCAACCAACGCATAGAACCTCAAAGAGCTCCCCAAAGTTTCTAGCGGAGAATCACGACGAAAACTTGTGCCAACCCCTATGCATAGGTTCATGGGCGGAACCCGCAAGTTGATCACCAAAACATACATCAAGTGAATCACGTGGTATCCCATTGTCACTACAGATACGCACGACAAGACATACATACAAGACATACATCAAGTGTTCTCAAATCTTTAAAGACTCAATCTGATAAGATAACTTCAAAGGGAAAACTCAATCCATTACAAGAGAGTAGAGGGGTGAGAAAACATCATAAGATCCAACTATAATAGAAAAGCTCGCGATACATCAAGATCGTATCACCCCAAGAACACGAGAGAGAGAGAGAGAGATCAAACACATAGCTACTAGTACATACCCTCAGCCCCGTGTAACGCCCTCGATGCGGCTATATCTCCCACGTGTCGAAGCACGACTTAGAGGCATAACCGCATTGAAAGCAATGTCGCAAGTGAGGTAATCTTCACACGACCCATGTAATACATAAGGGAAAGAGATACATAGTTGGCTTACACTCGCCACTTCACACAATACATGAATAAAGCATTGCATCATCCAAATACAATCAGGGCCCGACCACGGAGCCAAAATAAAAGAAGACTACCCCAAATGCTATACAGTTCCTTGATCGACCCCAACTGGGCTCCACTACTGATCAACTGGAAAACGGAACAACATAAAGAACACGATCTTCATCGAGCTCCTCCTTGAGCTTGGTTGCGTCACCTGCTCGGTAACATCGGCACCTGCAAACTGGTTTTGGAAGTATCTGTGAGTCACGGGGACTCAGCAATCTCGCACCCTCGCGATCAAGACTATTTAATCTTATAGGAAGGGTAAAAGGTATGAGGTGGAGCTGCAGCAAGCGACTAGCATATATGGTGGCTAAAATATTCGCAAAAGAGAGCGAGAAGAGAAGGCAAAGCACGAACGAAGAACTATGATCAAGAAGTGATCCTAGAACAACCTACGTCAAACATAACTCCAACACCGTGTTCACTTCCCGGACACCGCCGGAAAGAGACCATCACGGTAACACACGCGGTTGATGTATTTTAATTAAGGTCAACTTTAGGTTTTCTACAACCGGACATTAACAAATTCCCATCTGCCCATAACCGCGGGCACGGCTTTCGAAAGTTCAAATCCCTACAGGGGAGTCCCAACTTAGCCCATCACAAGCTCTCACGGTCAACGAAGGATATTCCTTCTAGCGGGAAGACCCGATCAGACTCGGAATCCTGGTTACAAGACATTTCGACAATGGTAAAACAAGTCCAGCAACACCGCCCGAATGTGCCGACAAATCTCGATAGGAGCTGCACATATCTCGTTCTCAGGACACACTCAGATTGTCCAAACTTCCGGTAGGCCAGCCCAGAGTTTCCCCTGGTGGCCACCGGCGGCTGACAGTTTGGACCAACACTCAGAGGAGCACTAGCCCAGGGGGGTTAAAATAATGATGACCCTTGAGTCTGCAGAACCCAAGGGAAAGAAAAGGCTAGGTGGCAAATGGTAAAACCAAGGTTGGGCATTGCTGGAGGAGTTTTATTCAAGGCGAACTGTCAAGGGGTTCCCATTATTACCCAACCGCGTAAGGACCGCAAAATCCGGGAACATAACACCGATATGACGGAAACTAGGGCGGCAAGAGTGGAACAAAACACCAGGCATAAGGCTGAGCCTTCCACCCTTTACCAAGTATATAGATGCATTAGTTAAATAAGAGTTATTGTGATATCCCAACAAGTAAACATGTTCCAACAAGGAACAACATCTCCATGTTCCAACAAGGAACAAACTTCATCTTCACCTGCAACTAATAACGCTATAAGAGGGGCTGAGCAAAGCGGTAACATGGCCAAACAACGGTTTGCTAGGACAAGGTGGGTTAGAGGCTTCGTTCAACAATATGGGAGGCATGATAAGCAAGTGGTAGGTATCGCAGCATAGGCATAGCAAAAGAGCGAGCAACTAGCAAGCAAACATAGAAGTGATTTCGAGGGTATGGTCATCTTGCCTGAAATCCCGCAAGGAAGAAGAACGAGTCCATGAAGAAGATAAACGGACGTAGTCGAACGGATGCTCACAACTCTGGAACGAAACCGAAGCTAACGCGAGAAGCAACCCGGAAAGAAGCAAACAACATAATAAACAACCAACACATAATCATGGCATGATGCACAACCAAGTATGATGCATGTCCGGTTCAAATATGCATGGCATGGCAAGGGGCACAAACAAAACTACAAGTTAAGTGGAGCTCAATATGCAACGAGTTGCATATTGACGGAACACCATATCAATTATTTAGTTCTCTCTCGGCTAGGTACTCAACAATATTAAATGTTGGTTAACATGGCAAGAGGTGTAGCATAACAAACTATACCATCTAAACAATTTAAATGGGGCCGGATATAATAAACAACAAAACCGGTAAATCCCCATATGCAATTATCAATTTGGTGCAACGACAATTTTAACCAATCTTAAAGTTGTTATCATGATGCGGATGACATGTGCAAGTTTATGCAATTTTTATTAAAAGTTGACAAGAGCAATATGAAGCATTTGTCACCGTGGTGGAAAGGGAAAGGGGTGCCACGGCAATGTCCCGGTTTCCGGTAACTCGATTGAGATGCCGGTGCAAAAGGAAAAGTGTCGGGGGCGTGTCAAAAGATGGTGGGGAGCTCCCGGATTCCGGGTGTCCCACGAGTTGGCGACAAGGAAACGAGTGATAATTTGGACATGGTGCAAACACGAGCATCTCAACCATCGCAAGCATTTGTTCACGGACGTCTTCTCGAGGTTATACCTTCGAAGCGTGCAATTCCGGAACGAATCAAGTCGGCGTAGAGGAAGTAGGTGTCCTCGCGACGATGGTAGTGGAAGTAGTCGCTCCCGCTTCGGTAGATGTTCACACTCGTAGGTGTTTTGGGGTCAACAAGGAACTTGCCATCCACGGGTCTTCGAGGGTTGACGGTACATGTTCTGAAGACATTCGGGGTCGTGGGTAGTTGAGCATAGTCGCTGTTGGACTTGCCGGATCCGATGCCTCCGGGCATAGTGGTACACGTTCACGGAGTAGGTCGTACACGTCGTCAGTAGATGTTCACTTGACGGCCTTCAACGGCGATAGTTGTTCTCATTTCGTCGTGGAACTTGGCGATTCCGGAGACGGCGGAAGACGAACTTGGCGGTCCTCATTGACCTATTACTTGGTGTTTTTCGGCATTGGACGTCGAGGTACTTGGTGGATCCGTGGTGCTCGCGGTCCGTCATGGTACTTGACGGTCTCGCGCGGGGCAGCAACATGGTAGTCGAACTAGGGTCTGGTCCTAGCGATCAAAAGGGTACTTGCGGTCTTGATGAATCCGTAGTGGTACTGGAGTGAAGATCACGGCCACGGCAGTCTTTGAACTTGGTTTTCCTGTATAAGACTCCACGGGTCCTGGGAGGACTCGGCAATGGCCATGTCAAAGAGGCGACGATAGGATGATGAAGCACGGAGCAACAGCTCGAGTCGCGGGAGGCAGCAGCTTGTCACAGGCGGAGGTTAGGCTGGAGCTCCTAGCTGCGGCGGCGCGGCGCCCGAGGCAGGGTCCGGCGGCAAGGCAAGGCGATGAGGAGGAGCCTGCGAGGGACCCTGGCGGGGAGGCGGTGGAGGACGGTGCGCAGCTGAAGCGAGGCCGGCGGCGCCGTGAGCGGCAGGGTGGAGCCGAGGAGGACATCCGGCGATGACCGGTTGCTGGGGCTCCGGCGAGCTCTGGCCAACTGTTGGGACGAGCAGTGCGGGGGATCCTGCTGGCCGTGGAGGACGAAGGATGCGGGCACGGGAACGAGGTAGGCTCGGTAGAGGAAGCGGGAGGCGGCCATGGCGCGCGGAGGATAAGAAGGAGGAAGGCCATGGCAACGAGGAGGGGCGCGCGGGATCGGGCGTGTGCGGAGACGGCGCAGGACGGATCGATGGGAGAGGGAGAGAGCGAGAGATGGGGATCGGGCTGCGGGGGACTCCTGGCGGCGCGAGGAGGTGAACGAAGGGAAAAGAGGACCGAGGGGGATCGGGCTAGGTTAGAATTGGTGGGGGTCGGCAGGGCCTATGGGCCGGCGCGGGAGGTCTACTGGCCTAGGTGGGCTGGCGCGAGAGTCCCAGTGTGGAGGGCGTCGGCTGGGCCATAGAAGGAGAATGGGCCTGCTGCTCTCTCTCACTCCTCTCTAATTTGCTTTAACAAAAAAACAAATAGAGAGAAGAGAAAAAAAGAGAGGGTTAGGGAAAGAATATTTCAGAAAATAAAATATTCTTGGAGCGCCGGAACTTGGCACAAATAGAATAAAATGGTTTGGCAATATTTTAGAGAAAGAAAAATAATTCAAGTTTGAATTAGATTCAAACTTGAGCCATTTTTTAATCCAACCAAAACAAGTCCAAAGGATTTGAAAATTGGAGGAGGTGTTCCTGGCACGGTCTAGAATTTATAGGAAAAGAATGGACATTAATAGAGAAGGGTAAAATGGGACTATCAAACCACAAGTATCATATATTATGTATATGTATATACCCGTGATCAACTCCCGAGTGATCACGGCCCGATAGTATAGCATGGCAGACGGACAAGAATGTATGGCCACTGATGATAAATTAGCATCCTATACTAAGCATTAGGATTGCAGGTAAAGGTAACAACAGTAGTAGCAAGGACAGGCTATGCATCAGGATAGGATTAACGGAAAGCAATACCGTGCTACACTACTCTAATGCAAGCAGTATAGAGAGTAGAGTAGGCGATATCTGGTGATCAAGGGGGGGGGCTTGCCTGGTTGCTCTGGCAAGAGAGAGGGGTCGTCAACACTGTAGTCGTACTGGGTAGCAGCGGCAGCGGTCTCGGTGTCTAGCGAGAGAAGAGGGGGAAGAAACAATAAATATTAAGCAAACAGATGCATAGTGATGCATGACATGACAAGTATCGGTGCTAGGGGTGCCCTAACGCGGTACGAGGCGGTACCGGTGAAGGGGGAAAACATCCGGGGAAGTATTCCCGGTGTTTCGCGTTTTCGGACAGATGAACCGGAGGGGGAAAGTTGCATGTTTGCTATGCTAGGGATGTGTGACGGACGAACGTATTGTGTACCTGGATTTGTCTCGTCATTCTGAGCAACTTTCATGTAGAACGTATTTTCATCTGAGTTACGGATTAAAAGATATGATTTTCTAAAGATTTAAATCATTTTCTAATTTTAATTATTTATTTAAATCAAACATTATCCAAAACAGTGTTTGATGATGCAAGCATGACATCAGAGTGATGTCAGCAGGTCAACTGGTCGGTTGACCAGTCAAACCAGACAGGTGGGTCCAGTGGGACCCACATGTCATTGTCTGGGTCACTAACAGGGGGTTTAGTCTAACTAATTGGGTTAATTAGTGGGTGGGACCCAGTAGTCAGTGACTATTTAGTTAATTAAATTAATTAATGAAACAATTAGCATTTTATTTATTTACAAAATGTTTTAAATGACGCGGGCCCGCATGTCAGTGGCAGTAGCTGCCACATCAGCGCAGTTGACCTCGGTCAACATGGCCAGTTGGGGCCCCCAGGCCCACAGGCAGTGACCCAGGGGTGGGCCCCGGTGTGCCAGTTCAGCGGAGCCGCCGGAGTAGCTCCGGCGAGCTCGCACGCAGCGACCGAACGCCGGCGTGCGTCGGGATTCGCCCACGGGGCACCAAAACGAGCGCGGCCGGGCGCGTTGGAACGGTAAGACGATGACGCATCAGTTGGAGGTTGTCTGGCGAGCTGTGGTGGCCGGAGAAGGGCGCATCGAGCTCATCGCCGGCGAGGGGTTTCGGGTGAGCAACGGCAACGGCGATGTGGCGCGCTACTGGGCAAACAGAAGAGCGGGGCGAAGCCTACGCGCGCGCGCGCGAGCACAATGGCACGCGCCCCTGATCAATTTGTCACGGGAGACTCGTCGGTGACGAGCTCCGCGGCGGCACGCTCGGGCGCTCATCGAGCTAGGGGCTAGCGGCCACGGATAAGCGTGTGAGCGGGCGCGTTGCGTTCCTGGAAGCACCAGGAACACGATGCCGTGCTCGGGCGAGCACGACGGAGAGCATGGCCACGGTGGCGAGGCGATCCGCGGCGACGGGCTCACGGCAACGGCGACGACGTAGCTACGGTGCGCGAGGGGCTTAACGAGGAGGAACAGGAGGTGGGGGAGCTCACCGTCCGGCACGCAAGATGGCCTGTGGTGGTTTAGTAGCGGCAGGGGCGTCGCCGAAGTTGGTGAAGAGCGGTGACAAGGCTCGTCGGAGCCGAGGAGGAAGACGGCGGCGTCGCGGGCGTTGCGGTGGCTCCGAGCTCCAACGGGATGCACCAGCCGAAGCAGCGGACGGCGCGGACCTTGGGGACACAGTGGGGCGGCAAGGCGGGCGCGGTGGTCGTGGCTAGGCCGGAGCCATGGCGGCGGTGGCGTTCGGCGGCGATGGGGAAGGGGAAGCAGCGCAGTGGATCTGAGAGGAGGGAGCGCACGCACCAAGAGAGGGAGCGGGGGGGAAGTGGGAGGCGGGTTCGAGGAGGCGGGGCGTGGCCGCCTTGTCTCCTCCCGGCGTCGGTGCCGGCGAGGCGGTTAGGCGGGGCACGCCCCTGTTCCGACCTGGGTCGGGGGAACAGGGGAAGGGGACGAGGCAGGGGAGCCGCGCCGTTTGTGGCCAGCTGGGCCAGGTGGGCCGGTCTGGCCTGTGAGCTAGGCAGCCTAGTCCATGGGGGGCTTTCTTTCTTTCTTTCTTTTTCTGTTTTGTATTTTCTTTTATTTATTTCGTTTTCCCTTTCTGTTTTATTTAATTTAGGGCATTTAGGTAATTTATACAATTGTTACTTCTACACCATAATTACCTATGCCATTTTTGGCACTGTCCGAACTTTTTTGTTTCAACTTTTAAAAACTTTTGTTGTTTGCCATTTTTTTAGAATTGATTTTTGAATCGGTTAACTAAGGAAGTTTAGCAACAGTAATCAAAGATGACTTGGCATCATTAAGAGAGTTTTACTGTAGCCTAATTATCCAGGCGTTACAAATCTCCTCCACTACAAGAAATCTTGTCCCGAGATTTAGGAGGTAGATGGAAATAGTGCGGGATATTCATCGCGAAGATGATCCTCGCGTTCCCAGGTAGCTTCGTCTTCAGAGTGATTCGACCACTGGACTTTGAGGAACTTGATCGCCTTCTGACGTGTGCGGCGTTCAGCTTGATCGAGAATGCGGACCGGGTGCTCTTTATAGGAGAGGTCCTGTTGCAATTCGAGCACTTCATGGTCCACTGCTCAGATTGGATCCTTGAAGCAACGGCGGAGTTGTGACACGTGGAACACATCGTGAACCTGGGAAAGGTTTGGCGGAAGCTCCAGCTGATATGCCACTTTTCCACGCCTTTCAAGAATAGTGAAGGGACCAATATAGCGAGGAGCTAGCTTGCCCTTGATCCCGAAGCGGTGAGCACCCTTCATTGGTGTAACTCGAAGATAAGCCTTTTCGCCAGGTTGATAGACCATGTCTTTGTGATGACGGTCATACTGACTCTTCTGACGTGACTGAGCAGTCTTGAGATTCTCGCGAATAATGCGAACTTGTTCTTTGGCCTGTTGGATAATATCCGGACCGAAGAGTGGACGTTCCCCAGTTTCTGACCAGTTCAGAGGGGTTCGACACTTTCGTCCATATAGCACTTCGAAGGGGGACATCTTCAGACTAGCTTGATAGCTAATATTATAAGAGAACTCGGCATATGGAAGAGATTCCTCCCATTTCTTGTCGAATGAAATTACACAAGTTCGAAGCATGTCTTCGAGAACTTGGTTGACACGTTCAACCTGTCCTTGCGACTGAGGATGAAACGCCGTACTGAATGACAGATGAGTTCCCATAGCTTCTTGGAAACTTGCCCAAAATCTTGAAGTGAATAAACTGCCACGGTCTGAACTGATAACCAGTGGAATATCGTGAAGTGAAACAATTCTGGCCATGTAGAGAGTATCAAGCTGACTAGCAGTGATTGTCTCTTTGACCGCCAGAAAATGTGCAACTTTAGAAAGCCGGTCAATGACGACAAGAATAGCATCATTACCTTTCTGCGATTTGGGAAATCCAGTGACGAAGTCCATTTCAACATGGTCCCATTTCCATTCAGGAATAGAGATAGGTTGCAGAGTTCCAGCAGGCCTTTGATGCTCTGCTTTCATACAGCGACAAACGTCACACTCAACAACATAGTGAGCAATATCCTGCTTCATATTAGACCACCAGAATCTTTGACGGATGTCTTGGTACATCTTTGTACTACCAGGATGAATAGACAAAGGCGTATCATGAGCTTCTTTCATAACCTCTTTAGTATGATCCAGGTTTTTCCTCGAACGTGGTACCACTAGGCGGCCTTTGAAGTACAAGGCACCATCATCGGTGATAGAGAAGAAGGAGGGCTTTCCTTCTGCTAGATGACGTTTAATCTTATGGACTTCAGAGTCATAACCTTGAATAATCTTTATACCAGCTACGAGATCTGGTACGACTGCCAGGCTATTTAGAGAACCCTTAGTAACAACACGAAGATTCATCTTCTGAAACTCTGGGGGAGGGGGAGCGAGTGCACCAGGAGGAACAATATGAAGGTTCAGCTTTCTAAACTCTTCGACAAGCGAGGGCTGAACTTTGTGAACCTGGAGGTGATTGCAGTAAGACTTGCGGCTCAAGGCATCAGCCATTACATTAGCCTTGCCGGGGGTATAGGATATACCCACGTCAAAGTCTGCAATAGTCTCCATCCATCTCTGCTGACGGAGGTTCAGATCTGGCTGAGTAAACAGATACTTTAGACTTTGGTGGTCGGTGAAGATTTCGCAACGATTACCGAGAAGGTAATGTCGCCACAGCTTCAGTGCATGAATGACAGCAGCAAGCTTGAGGTCGTGAACTGGGTAGTTTTCTTCGTGAGGGCGCAGTTGACGAGAGGCATAAGCAATCACTCTGCGCTCTTGCATTAGGACACAGCCTAATCCTTGACAGGAAGCGTCGAAGTAAATGACGAAGTCCTTCTTATGATCAGGTGGAGCAAGCACTGTTGCAGAAGTCAACTTGTCTTTGAGCGCCTGGAAACTTTCCTGACACTTGTGTGTCCATTCGAACTTGACACCCTTATGCAACAGATTAGTCAAAGGCCTGGCAATCTTGGAGAAGTTCTCAATGAATCGACGGCAATAGCTGGCGAGACTGAGAAAACTTCGGACTTGCTTGACATTCTTCGGAGGAGTCTGATCGAGAATAGCCTGAACTCGTTCAGGGTTGACGGCAATACCATCCTTGGAAATGACATGCCCAAGATAGGTTACTTCTGGGAGCCAGAATTCACACTTGGAATACTTAGCATACAGTTGATGCTCTCGAAGCTTTTCCAGCACAAGACGAAGATGTTCAGCATGTTCTTCCTTGTTCTTGGAAAATACAAGGATATCGTCCAAATAAACCACGACAGACTTGTCGAGGTAATCCATGAATATATAGTTCATCAGACGAGAGAAGGTGGCTGGAGCATTCGTTAAGCCGAATGACATGACTGTGTACTCGTAAGACCCATATCGAGTCACGAAGGCGGTCTTTGGGATATCCTCTTCACGAACACGGATCTGGTGGTAACCCAACCTCAAATCAAGTTTGGAGAACACTGATGAGCCAGCCAGTTGATCATAAAGATCATTGATCCGAGGAAGAGGATATTTATTCTGAATGGTAGCTTGGTTTATAGGACGGTAGTCTTGGACTAATCGGTTTGTCCCATCCTTCTTCTTAACAAAGAGAGAAGGTGCTCCCCAAGGAGAGCAACTTGGGCGACTGAAACCTTTGACAAGATATTTGTCGATTTCCTCCTTAAGCTCAATGAGTTCATGCGGCGGCATCTTGTAGGGTCGTTTAGCTATAGGGGTGGTGCCGGGTTTCAAGTCGATGATGAATTCGACAGCTCTAGCAGGGGGAATCCGAAGTTCTTCTGGGAAGACGTCTTGGAATTCACGAACGACGGGAATGTTTTCAATGCCCTCGAGTGGTGCAGCGTTCAACGCATTCAAGGCATAAAGCCGTGCCTCGGTGTTCTGAACTAGATGAGCTTGGTAAGCTATTATTTCATCAGAAGGGTGTAGCAGATGGACGACCTTAGTGGCGCAAACTAGAGAAGCAGTATGCGCTTTCAACCAATCCATTCCCAGAATGAGGTCGATGTTAGACGACTTCAGGATAATGGGAGAGGCATAGAATTCCAGCCCTTTGATTTCCACGGGGACGTCGATGCCAACCAGTGAGGTTTGACATTGTCCCACGAGGGTTTTTATCAATACCGAAGTGTTCATCTCCTCACATTTAACGTCATGCTTGTATGAAAAATCTTCTGACATGAATGAATGTGATGCTCCTGAATTGAATAAAACAGATGCAGGTACTGAATTTACGAGGAGTGTACCCATCACAGTAGCAGGCTGATCTTGAGCTTCATTAAGATCAACGTGGTTGGCATGAACACGACCATAAGACCTGGCATTGTTGTTGCGAGGTTGGTTGTTTCCACGGCCAGCTGCAGGGAGGGCCAGTTGATTCTGGTTCTGGTTGCATTCCCTAGCACGGTGTCCTGGTTGACCACACCTGAAGCACAGACCATTGTTGGGAGTGGGAACAGGAGCTTGTGGTGGTGGAGCTGGAAGTCTTCGCTGCCTAGTTGGTGGAGCAGGCAGACGAGGTGCAGCATAGGACTGCCTTGGGGCAGGTGCAGTTGGCTGGTACATGCTGTTGGGAATCCATATCTTACGCTTCTGCGAGGACGGGCCCGAAGATGAGCTCGTGTCACGGTTGCGCCTGTGAGAGCTCTGGTATTCCTACAGACCAGTTTCGACATTGATGGCCTTGTTCGCCAGGGTGGCGAAATCAGCAAAGTCATGCACTAGAAGTGCGAGCTTGATGTCAGCTTGAAGGCCATCACGGAACTTCTCCTGTCTGCGTGCATCAGTTGCAATGTCCTCGTCAGCATAGCGGGACAAGTCCAGAAACTCCTGCTGATAAGCTTCCACAGTTTTGTTGCCTTGGGTGAGGTTGCAGAACTCACGCTTCTTCCAGTCCATGACTCCCTGAGGAATGAAGCGAGCACGGAAGGCAGCTTGGAAGTCTGGCCAGGTGATGATTGTTCCAACTGGCAGAGTACGCCTATGGCTGTCCCACCATTGAGTTGCAGGTCCTTTCAGGAAGAAAGAAGCAAAGGTGACGTAGTTGGCAGGGGCTACATCAGCAGACTCCATCTCATAGGTGATTTCACGGATCCAGTCATCAGCATCCAGAGGCTGAGTTGAGCTGCGATACACGGTTGGGTTGAGGCACATGAAATCCTGCAGAGTCACTTGGGTTGGCTGCTGGTTCATATTGGGGCGAGGAAACTGAGCCATAATATTCTCCATGAACTAACGATTCAGCTCAAACTGTTGCATCATCCCAGCCATGTACTCAGGCGGTGGTGGGGCGTTGCCACCACGACCACGACCACCTGGTCTAACCATCCTGCTAATATATAATAGGGGTATCTCAGCATTGAGAAATTTGCAAAGACAAGAATCATTCATGATGAAACATGCACAACGAAAGCAGCACGATAGATACTACATAGTAGTCGACATATCTTACAAGAGAGATCATGCATAGAGTTCGGTACACAGAGTTCAGTACCTAGACTAAGACATCATAGGAGGCACGCAGGCTCGCGGCGAATGCATCTAACACTAACAAGCAAGTCTACATCAGTCCCATGCGGTACTGCGGAGGTTGGTGTAGCCCGACAGCTGGTAGTGACGCGAAGGGAAGACCTCCACGCGAGTAGCCTGGGGTCCGCAGATACTCTGGTGCGGAACCCGATGCGTAGGTGGCAGGAGAGGACCAAGTGCGGGAGAGTAGCCTCCCACATCTGGCCAGCCGACGCCCTGGGGCATCATGGTCCTGGCAGGGTAGATCGCAGAACGCGACAGATCACCAGATCGGACAGAGGGGTGCAACAACGTCAGAGCACGATACAGGCGCTGACGGGTGGTGTACAACTCATGGTGAAGAGCTCGGTTAGCTCTATCCAGCCCATCAACATGCAGAACCAGGTTCTGATGGTAGAAGGGCTCTCGGGTGACAGTGGAGTAGGCCGCAGTGTAGTATCCCTCCGCACCAACATCGGGTGCGATAGCGATGTGCCTGAAGGGGAAGGTGTCCAACTCCTGATACTCTCCACGAAGACGTGTCAGGGCAGCATAAGCAGCATCGTGGACCGCCATATCGATAGTCACTCCAACACCATGAGCAGTGTGCAGCACGGTAGTGGAGTCATACTCCTGAGAGTAGAGGTGGACGATGGCACGGTACTGCTCCTGGTTGAAGTCCTGATACTCCTCATAGACGGTGTACTCAGGGTGCCAGCGATAACCCAGATAGGTCATCATCTCAACCAACGCAGGAGGTGATCCTGAAGCACCAATGGCCGTCGTGTGGTGCACGACCTGTCTCATGGATTCCATCTGAAAACAAAGATGTTTCAAAGGAGTCAACTGACAGTGTGGATAATGTTCAATATACTACTCTAATGAATAGCTAGGGCTTATCCAATTTTGGGGTGAACGTGGTCACGGGATCCTAATGTTAGAGTTAGTAAAATCGTTTAACCCGAATAGGAGAGAGTTCAGACTCCCAGAGTAAGGATCGAGGAGTAAAAGATCCTAATACCACCCAGATGGCGACGTGAGCCCGTAAGGCACACAGCCATGTTAGTAAAAGTGTTTGCAATGTCTAGACTCGACTTCGGCCAAGGAGTGTGGAAGGGGGATTCCTACAGGCAGTCGGCTCTGATACCAACTTGTGATGCCCCCGATTCAATCATACACTAATCATACACGCAAATGTGTACGATCAAGATCAGGGACTCATGGGAAGATATCACAACACAACTCTACAAATAAAATAAGTCATACAAGCATCATATTACAAGCCAGGGGCCTCGAGGGCTCGAATACAAGAGCTCGATCATAGACGAGTCAGCGGAAACAACAATATCTGAGTACAGACATAAGTTAAACAAGTTTGCCTTAAGAAGGCTAGCACAAACTGGGATACAGATCGAAATAGGCGCAGGCCTCCTGCCTGGGATCCTCCTAAACTACTCCTGGTCGTTGTCAGCGGGCTGCACGTAGTAGTAGGCACCTCCTGAGTAGTAGTAGTAGTAGTAGTAGTAGTAGTAGTAGTAGTAGTAGTAGTAGTAGTAGTAGTAGTAGTAGTAGTAGTAGTAGTAGTAGTCGACGGTGGCGTCTGGCTCTTGGCCTCCAATGTCTGGTCGCAACAATCGAGTATAGAAAGGGGGAAAAGGGGGAGCAAAGCAACCGTGAGTACTCATCCAAAGTACTCGCAAGCAAGGAGCTACACTACATATGTATGCATTGGTATCAAAAGGAATAAGGGTATCATATGTGGACTGAACTGCAGGACACTGGAATAAGAGGGGGATAGCTAGTCCTATCGAAGACTACGCTTCTGGTAACCTCCATCTTGCAGCAGGAGAAGAGAGTAGATGGTAAGTTCACCAAGTAGCCTCGTGTAGCATAATCCTAACCAATGATCCTCCCCTCGTCGCCCTGTGGGAGAGCGATCACCGGTTGTATCTGGCACTTGGAAGGGTGTGTTTATTAAGTATCCGGTTCTAGTTGTCATAAGGTCAAGGTACAACTCCGGGTCGTCCTTTTACCGAGGGACACGGCTATTCGAATAGATTAACTTCCCTACAGGGGTGCACCACATAACCCAACACGCTCGATCCCATTTGGCCGGACACACTTTCCTGGGTCATGCCCGGCCTCGGAAGATCAACACGTCGCAGCCCTACCTAGGCACAACAGAGAGGTCAGCACGCCGGTCTAAATCCTATGGCGCAGGGGTCTGGGCCCATCGCCCATTGCACACCTGCACGTTGCGTACGCGGCCGGTGAGCAGACCTAGTGAGGGAGTCCTGGATTAGGGGGTGTTCGGATAGCCGGACTATACCTTCAGCCGGACTCCTGGACTATGAAGATACAAGATTGAAGACTTCGTCTCGTGTCTGGAGGGGACTTTCCTTGGCGTGGAAGGCAAGCTTGGCGATACGGATATGAAGATCTCCTACCATTGTAACCGACTCTATGTAACCCTAACCCTATCTAGTGTCTATATAAACCGGAGGGTTTTAGTCCGTAGAACAACATACACATCAACAATCATACCATAGGCTAGCTTCTAGGGTTTAGCCTCCTCAATCTTGTGGTAGATCTACTCTTGTACTACCCATATCATCAATATTAATCAAGCAGGACGTAAGGTTTTACCTCCATCGAGAGGGCCCGAACCTGGGTAAAATTTCGTGTCCCTTGTCTCCTGTTACCATCCGGCCTAGACGCACAGTTCGGGACCCCCTACCCGAGATCCGCCGGTTTTGACACCGACATTGGTGCTTTCATTGAGAGTTCCTCTGTGTCGTCGCCATCAGGAAGGATGCCTCACCCCGTCTTTAAAGACGGTACCGTTGCTAAGGGAGCTTTGGCTGTCGGCCAAACCCTCCGGCTAGGTGGTTTTCTTATGACCGCCTGTTCGGCTTCTGCGCCGACGATGACCTCTCAAGCCATCGAAAACAATCTTCATGTCATCTTGGAACTCGCCGAGCAGTTAGATCCAATGGAGCTTTCCTCCATAAATGAGCTCTTGGATCGCTTCGCCGCCTTGGGAGTCGCTACGGATTACGACCAGATTGGGCTAAAACCGATCTGAGAGAGATTAACTCTCCCCAAGTCACCCATCACGTTGCCGTGGTAGAGGGACAGTGCGGCGACCCTTCATCCATCTTAAGGACTCGCTACGTCCGGATTCCCGATCCCTCCAAGCCGGATACCCACGGAGGGGAGGATATCACTCAAAACCTGATCTTAGAGTCAGGCGACGGGCTGGATTCATTAGACAACATCCAGGAATCCAAATTTTCGAGTTCAGAAATTCCTCGGCCTCTGAGCCTTAGATGGGGTGAGGCTTCGGATTTAATTCCACCCACCCACCCCAACATAAGCGATCTATCCAAAATCAGGCAAGAACCCGATGAAACAATACATCATTACTGGGCCAGATTCCTCGTAGTTAAGAACAAGCTAAGGGACTGCCGCGAGGAAGACACAATCTCAATCTTCTGCAATAATTGCACGAACAAGGGAATACTCAACGCCATAAGTCGCCGTGATATTACACGCTTCGCTGACTTGGCGTCCATTGTACGAAAGTACTGTGCGATGGAAAGCGCCTGGAAAACTGAAATAAAATTTTGGGACAATCCGGCCCTGAATACAAACCCAGTCCGAAATAAAAGGGTGCATCATCACCAGTCACCCGAGTCAAGCACTACAAAGCAAAAACCCTCTACAGGGCATGGAACCGTACTGGAAGGATGGCTTAATGGACCCTGTAAAATTCACAGTACAGAGGACGCCACACCAACTCACAGCCTCAGAGCATGTTGGATACTCCGGCAGGTGGCCAAAATTGGCGAAAATCTCCTAATTCCAGAGGCCACAGAAAGCCACCCCAGAGAGACCAATACGGTATTAACAGTCTTCGAGACTTTCGCATCAAATAATATGCGAAAAAGGACACTCCACAGCCTTGCCGAAGTCTACCAAATAGCAACAATAAACCCATGGAGTGACACGGCTATTACCTTTAACGCCAGTGATGAACCTAAATTCCGAACAACCCGAGCACCAGCCGCATTGGTCCTCAATCCAATAGTGGACGGCTTTCGTCTTACCAAGGTACTCATGGACGGCGGCAGCGGATTGAACCTCATTTATGAGGAGACCCTTCAAAAAACGGAAATAGACTGGAACCGCATTAAGCGAAGAAGCACAACCTTTAGAGGAATAATCCCCAGTCGGGAAGCGCGCTGTACAGGAAAAATCACGCTAGATGTGGTGTTCGGCACGCCGGATAATTACAGGTCTGAAGAGGTCACGTTCCAGGTGGCTCCATTCAGTAGCAGTTATCACGCTCTGCTAGGGCGGGAAGCGTTTATAACATTCCAAGCAATACCCCATTACGGGTACATGAAGCTCAAGATGCCCGGGCCTAACGGGATCATCACTCTCGCTAGTGATCCGTACATAGCACTCCGCGTCGAAAACAAGACAGCCGCACTGGCCCTCGAGGCACTATCTGAAGCCCTAGCGGTTGAGGAGCTGACTGCGCTGCGCTCTATAGTGAATAGGGACGATGTGGTACTCGACAAAAGATCCAAGTCCACCTCCTTTAAACCGGCGGACGAAATAGTCAAATTCCAAGTCCATCCAACGGACCCCAATAAAACAGCTTCCATCGGGGCACAGTTAAACCCTGATGTCGACGCCGCATTGCGAGAGTTCCTACGAGAGAACTGGGACATTTTCGCCTGGCACCCTTCAGACATGCCAGGAATCCCACGTAGGCTGGCCGAGCACAGCTTAAATATCCAAACAGGATTCAAATCTGTCAAACAGGCTCTTCGGTGCTTTTCCGAACCTAAGAGACAGGCCATGGGAGAGGAGCTAGCGAAGCTATTGGAGGCCGGATTCATCAGAGATATAAAACATCTGGACTGGCTAGCAAACCTGGTGATGGTACCAAAGAAGGACAAATCCTGGCACCTGTGTGTTGATTTTAAAGACCTTAACAAGGCTTGCCCAAAGGATCCCTTCCCCCTCCCCCGCATCGATCAAATTATCGACGCTACCGCAAGACACGATTCGTTGTGTTTCCTTGACGCATATTCTGGCTACCATCAAATCAAGATGGCAGAACTAGACCAAGCCGCAACGGCATTTATCACACCATACGGGCCATTCTGCTTCAACACGATGCCCTTCGGGCTCAAAAACGTTGGCGCAACATATCAGCGCATGATTCAGACATGTCTGGCAAGCCAGATCGGCAAAACAGTGGAGGCATATGTAGATGATGTGGTCGTCAAAACAAGACATGTTGAATCTCTAGTAGATGACTTGAGGCTCACATTTGATAACCTCCGAACATACGACATCAAGCTCAACCCGGAAAAATGCGTTTTCGGGGTTCCAGCCGGAAAGCTCTTGGGCTTCATTGTATCCGGTAGAGGAATTGAAGCAAATCCTGCCAAGATCCGAGCTCTGTCGCAACTGGATATCCCAAAGGACCTCAAACAAATACAAAAGTTAAGAGGATGTGTGGCGGCTCTAAGCCGCTTTATCTCCCGCTTGGGAGAAAAGGCCCTACCCCTTTACCGCCTCCTTTGATGCACCAAACACTTCAAATGGACGGACGTAGCCATGGCCGGACTCGACGGAATAAAAGCCATACTAGCAACAAACCCAGTCCTGGCCGCGCCAAACATTGGCGAACCAATGCTATTATACATTGCAGCAACACATCAGGTTGTAGGCGCAGTGCTCGTCGTCGAACGAGAAGCGGACGGACACAAATTCCCCCTTCAAAAGCCGGTCTATTATGTGTCCACTGTCCTCACTCCCTGCAAATCGCGGTACCCGCATTATCAAAAGATTGCGTACGCGGTATTCATGGCATCTCGGAAGTTACGACACTACTTTCAAGAGTGTTCAATAACAGTAGCCTCGGAAGTACCACTTAACGATATTATAAACAACCGTGACGCAACGGGTCGGATTGCGAAATGGGCCATCGAGCTCCTCCCGTTCGACATAACTTATAAGCCACGACGGGCCATCAAGTCACAAGTCTTGGCCAACTTCGTCGCAGAATGGACGGAGGTCGAACTCCCTAAAGAATACGGCACATATTCAAATTGGATCATGCATTTAGACGGCTCCAAGATGTTGGCCGGACTGGGGGCTGGCGTCGTTTTGACGTCCCCCACAGGAGACACAGTTCAATACGTACTACAGATTATGTACATGGACTCCAACAATGCAGCCGAATATGAGGCCCTTTTACATGGTCTCCGGATGGCAGTATCCATGGGCATCCAACGCCTAGAGGTGCGCGGGGACTCAAACCTCGCAATATCCCAAATAAATGGGGACTTCGATGCCAAGGATCCAAAAATGGCAGCTTACCGCAACGCCATCCTAAAAATGTCAGCTCGGTTCGAGGGGCTTGAATTTCACCATATAGCGCAGGAAAATAATCAGGCGGCAGATGTCCTGGCACGCATCGGTGCAAAACGCGATGTAGTCCCCCCCCCCAACATCTTCTTGGAAAGGTTGTTCAAGCCATCCGTAGCATGGGAAGGGGAGCCGAACAATAACAGCCCGGACCCAACCGCACTGCCCGACACCGAACATTCTGAGACAATCGGAGGCTCTGCCAATGAAATAACACCTTCAGCCCATGTAATAATGGCCGTCATCGCCCCGTGGACAGAACCATTCCTCGCCTACCTTACTAGGCAGGAACTCCCCGAGGACCAAAATGAGGCACGCTGCATAGTGCGGTGATCCAAAGCCTACAGAGTCCACGAGGGAGAGCTTTATAAGAAAAGCACTACCGGAGTCCTTCAAAGGTGCATCTCTGAAGAGGAGGGGTGGAATCTCCTGGCTGAAATTCATGCCGGACTCGGCGGTCATCACGCTGCAGCCCGGTCCCTTGTAAGCAAGGCCTTCCGTACAGGCTTTTATTGGCCGACGGCCCGGGCAGACGCTCAGGACTTAGTCCAACGATGCACCGGTTGCCAGCTCTTTGCAAACCAAAGCCATATGCCACCCACCGCCCTCCAAACTATCACCATTACTTGGCCCTTCGCGGTCTGGGGGCTTGACATGGTTGGACCCCTTAAAGGCAGAACCCACAAGCAAAAATACTTACTAGTCATGGTGGATAAGTTCACCAAATGGATAGAAGCCAAGCCTGTTAAGACGGCCGAATCCGGACTGGTGATAGACTTTGTATCCGGGGTTGTACACCGTTACAGCGTCCCCCACAGCATCATCACTGATAACGGCACGAACTTTACGGACGGCGAGGTAAAACTCTGGTGCAAAAACATGGGCATCAAGCTTGATTATGCTTCCGTCTATCACCCACAAACTAACGGCCAGGTCGAACGTGCAAATGGTCTTATCATGAGCGGCATCAAACCCAGATTAGTGCGGTCCCTCAAGGAATCTAACATGCACTGGGTAGAGGAGCTCGACTCCATACTCTGGGGGCTGTGGACCACGCCGAATCGCACCACCACATACACACCATTCTTTATGGTGTATGGCGCAGAGGCGGTTTTGCCTTGCGACATAATTCATGACTCACCTCAAGTGCTCATGTTTGAAGAAAGAGAAGCCGAGCTCGATCGGCAGGATAGCTTGGACGCATTGGAGGAGGAGCGTGATGTGGCAAAAGCCCGTTCTGCATTCTATCAACAGCAGGCTCGAAGATACCAAAGCAGAGAAGTATGGGCCAAAAATTACAATGTTGGTGAATTAGTTCTACGACTACCGGACAAGAAAAAGGACAAACTCAAGCCCAAGTAGGAAGGTCCCTTCATAATTGACCAAGTCCTGACTGGTGGAGCGTACCGCCTGCGGGATGCATCAGATAACCGACTCGAGCCAAACCCATGGAACGCAGCCCGTCTCTGAAGATTCTATGCCTAGCGCCGGACTCTATGTTTGTCTCCTTCCTCTGTCCATTTTTATATATATTCTGTCTTACATTTCTCTTCTTCTTCTTCTCTCTCTCTCTTATAGCCTTTAAAGGCTCATAAAGTGACGCGCTATCCACGCTCATTAAACCTGGGGGCTTCTTTAAACAGAAGCTTATTCATACAGGCTTCATGCCCAACACATGTGTCACACTTCCGCATGTACCTTTTATTCACCATTATATGCATCGATATGACTTAAGTTTTGGCCAAGCTGGGTTGCCTGGCTCATGTGCTTACCCCTACGTTCCCGATTGTTCGGCTAGGTGGTAAAGGGAGCACCTCTGCGATTGTTACCGCCAGGTCAGCCGGACGTGTACCTCAAACTGGGTGAAGCCGAAAGCTAGCGTTCTTAAGGGAATATTCGGTCGGTGAACTAAAGATAATCTTTTTTTATTTTTATCTATACGCCCCCAGATGTTTTTCCTGCGTTTCTTTTCGTAGCATGGACATGCACCTTAGGGCATGCCTCCCAGGGAAAGGAACCCCTAACAGAACTATTCTCCCTGGAAGATGTTTCTTACTAACCATGTAATATAACATACCTAGTCGGGCACTTGTCTGTTCACGCCCCAATGACCCCTACGCCTAGTCTCCATGCATTCCCCGGTTCCTATATAACCGCATGGGAATTCAAACACACTCTGGACCATCAGGTCCCGAGGCTGAAGCGAAAAGGTCGGCCATGACAAATGATCTACAATCCGGCTAGAAGGCATTATAAATGTCAATTAAATTACATAGTCATTTTGACTGGTTGTATTCCTCTTCAATACCATCTAACAGGCTGTCTAATTTACAGTCCTGCTGGGAATACTTTGCGGCCAAATCTACTTGGCCGTATACTAAGCTTACAGGGATCTCCTTCCCATCGGGCCCTACAGGACCGACCTCGGCCATGTGGTTGGGGTCAGCCTTTGCGTACCACGTCTTCACCATGGCCCAGGCCTCCCTAGCGCCTTGACGGTAGGCTGATATCTTCCACAATCGGAAGCGCCGCCGTGCTCCCTTTAGCTTCTCCGCAAGCTCTCCAAGACCTTCGGGCATGGAGACAGATGGCCACAGGGCCTGGGCGACGCCTTGCATCACCTGCCGAACTCGATCAAGCAGTTACGAGAGCTCGGGAAGAAGGTCACCCATAGAACCGGGCATCTCCTCTGCAGGACGACCTTTTAGCACACCTACAGACATTGCTCTGTTAGTCGACTTCCCCGCCGAACTTTCTTTCAAAAGGTTCATTCAAGCACTTACTAAATATGCCGCACCGAAGCCGCTGATTCTCCTTCACGGAGTCTGACAGCTGGGCACGAACATCTTTCAGCTCGACGCCCGGCTTGGTGTTGGCATCTTGGAGATTGTTCTTCTTCCCCATCACCTTTATCAGCACCCTCTCACCAGCCTTTAGCTGGCGTAGGAGGTGTTGCCTTTCCGGATTCAATCCGGCGCCATCTGCAATTTCATTTGTCAGATTCGCACCAAAGTCGTGCTTCACAAAATACTTATCTTTCGAAGTGTATATTACCAGAGGGGGTCTCCTTAGGCTCCCCTGCCACGGCTAGTGCGGCCTCCAGTTGGGCTTTGCACTCTTCCAGCTCCTTGGACAGTAGGGAATTCTTTTCTGTAAGAACCTGCATATCAAATGATCCTTAAATCAGTTATTCTAACTGTTTCAAGTCTCGGGGGCTACTGCTATATATAATTACGAAAATTTCCTTACCCGTATGTCTTTTACATATTGCTCCGTGGCTCTAGCTAGACCATTTTGAGCGGCACAGAGGTGCGCATCTCCCAAGTTGAAGGCATCTAACGCCCCTTGGGAGAAACAAGCGTCGCGAAGAATTGTCCGGCGACGCATGTGGTTCATGGCACTCTCCACCTCAGAGTTGGTGGCAGACAACCCGTCCACATCCTCCGTCGGAGGAGTGTCTGGCGCGCGCCTTGCGTTCGCCTCCGCCTCCGGACCAGGCTTTGGAGCCTGGCTGGTGGAGGCGCGATTGGCAGCCTCTCCGGGTATAGTCCGGTGAGGTCTCTTTGTCCTGAAGAGAGCACGAGTGTAAATGTGCCTCGAAGGTATAACACCTGGGATAAGGGGGCGCGCCATACCTTTGCGCTGACGCCTTGGTCCGGACTGCACTTCTTTTGGCCCACGGGGCCCTACGGCCCCTCGTTGGCTTGTCGCCGCAGGTTGGGCCTTCCGCCTTAAAAACCTCCCCTGCAAAGTTCGGTTGCAATCAGGAAACTGAACACGAGTGGGCGGACACCTATTCGAGGTACTGGGACTTCGATCTCAGGTACCTGGGGCGTCAGGATTAGCCCTGGGTAATCGGCCGTAATGGCCACCAAGGCGTTGTCCTCGCTCAATCGATGGAACACTCCATCAATCAGCTCCACATACATGTCCGGATCCTCTTGAGAGGCTGGGTCGAGGGATCGTCCTGGGTCCTCGGGTTGTGGAGGAGGGCTGCTTATTTCCTTAACAGCCCGGCGCAGTTCCTGCGTTAAAGTCGTAAGACTAAATATTTAACAATGGGAATACAAAACGGATGGACAAGTAAATACGGCCGCTTACCCAGCTCGGGGGATTGTGCATGGAGAATCCACCCTGAGGGTTGACGTGGAGAAATTCCTCCTCTTCTCCCTTATACAAAGTGGACAAGATCTTTAGTAGAGCGGCAGCTGAATCCGGCCCCTTACGACCGTAGCGGGTGGCGTCGTCCTCCCTGTTGAAGTCCCACATGGGGTGGCTTCTATACTGAAGCGGCTGCACCCCCCGCATAATGCATTCGGCCATAACCCCGATCATGGTTAGTCCGGAATGGGCTAACAATCTTATTCGGCCCATCAGGTAAATGATGTCCCTGTCACTTTCCCTCTGAGGGCTCCGTGGGCGCCAGCTTAGGCGCTTCTTTAAGGAAGCACTGTTGAATTTAGGGAGGCCAATCCGGACAGGATCCGGCAGCGGGACGTCTTCTATATAGAACCATTCCGAGGGCCAGTCTTCGGACGCCTTCTTTGGGGTTCCGGACAGATATCCGGTCCCGGCGATGCGCCACACTTCGGCTCCGCCCACTTGATACATTGACCCCTTCTTGGAATGGGGCATGAGGCAAAATAACTCCTTCCACAGTCTGAAATGAGCTTCAACACCCAAGAAAAGCTCGCAGAGGGCTACAAAGCCCGCGATATGCAATACTGAGGCATGCATGAGATGATGTAGCTGGAGGCCGTAGAACTCCAGCAGCCCCCGGAGAAATGGGTGGATTAGAAATCTGAGCCCCCTTATTAAGTAAGGGACAAGTCACACCCGCTCTCCTTTGGAGGGATTAGGGGCACTCTCTGCTTGCTCTCCGCCGTTGTAGACGGCAAGACCGGCTCGAGCCAGGACCATGTAGGCCGGGGGAGAAATCCCTTGGTCTGGAGCGTCACTAGCTCGCTATGCGGGATGGAACATCTCTCCCAATATCCAGGCTTAGGGCTGGAAGGGCGAGGGGAGGAGTTGCGACGGCTGGCCATGGTGGAATGGACCTTTGTCGGATGCGCTCTGATGAACACTCGCGGAGGGGAGAAGGTGTGGATTGGATCTAAATCCTCGTCCCCTTAAATAGGGCATCTCATTTACGCGGCAAGGGGTGTGAATGTAAAAACACTCAGACTTTTCATATTCGTTTGACATGTGGGAAGCGGCCATTATTGGGCGTAGAAGCCAAGGAGCGCAACATCTGCAAGAAACCGGACTTTATTCAAACAGGTACACGGAATTTGGAGGAGAACCCGCCTTGCAACGCCGAAGACAATCTGCGCGCCGGACTCATCGTCATAGAAGCCTGGTTTGGGGGCTACTGAGGGAGTCTTGTTTTAGGGGGTGTTCGGATAGCCGGAGTATACCTTCAGCCGGACTCCTGGACTATGAAGATACAAGATTAAAGACTCCGTCCCGTGTCTGGAGGGGACTTTCCTTGGCGTGGAAGGCAAGCTTGGCGATACGGATATGAAGATCTCCTACCATTGTAACCGACTCTATGTAACCCTAACCCTATCCGGTGTCTATATAAACCGGAGGGTTTTAGTCCGTAGGAAAACATACACATCAACAATCATACCATAGGCTAGCTTCTAGGGTTTAGCATCCTCGCTCTCGTGGTAGATCTACTCTTGTACTACCCATATCATCAATATTAATCAAGCAGGACGTAGGGTTTTACCTCCATCGAGAGGGCCCGAACCTGGGTAAAACTTCGTGTCCCTTGTCTCCTGTTACCACCCGGCCTAGACGCACAGTTCGGGACCCCCTACCCGAGATCCGCCGGTTTTGACACCGACACCTAGCCTCCCTTATACAAGAGTAGGCGTTCCAGTCCAACCCGGCACGCACCGCTCAGTCGCTGACGTCACGAAGGCTTTGGCTGATACCACGACGTCGAGTGCCCATAACTATCCCCGCGTAGATGGTTAGTGCATATAGGCCAGTAGCCAGACTCAGATCAAATACCAAGATCTCGTTAAACATGTTATTTTGAAATAACCGCGAACGCCGACCAAGGCCAGGCCCACCTCTCTCCTAGGTGGTCTCAACCTGCCCTGTCGCTTCGCCACAAAGATCCACTCAGAGAGCCGTCGGGACAAAAGTCCTTTCGGACCCAATCCGTGAATCACTCGCGGGTACTCCTACAAGCCGACCCGTCTTTAGTCACCACAAGTATCATATATTATGTATATGTATATACCCGTGATCAACTCCCGAGTGATCATGGCCCGATAGTATAGCCTGGCAGACGGACAAGAATGTATGGCCACTGATGATAAACTAGCATCCTATACTAAGCATTAGGATTGCAGGTAAAGGTAACAACAGTAGTAGCAAGGACAGGCTATGCATCAGGATAGGATTAACGGAAAGCAGTAACATGCTACACTACTCTAATGCAAGCAGTATAGAGAGTAGAGTAGGCGATATCTGGTGATCAAGGGGGGGCTTGCCTGATTGCTCTGGCAAGAGAGAGGGGTCGTCAACACCGTAGTCGTACTGGGTAGCAGCGGCGTCGGTCTCGGTGTCTAGCGAGAGAAGAGGGGGAAGAAACAATAAATATTAAGCAAACAGATGCATAGTGATGCATGACATGACAAGTATCGGTGCTAGGGGTGCCCTAACGCGGTACGAGGCGGTACCGGTGAAGGGGGAAAACATCCGGGGAAGTATTCCCGGTGTTTCACGTATTCGGACAGATGAACCGAAGGGGGAAAGTTGCATGTTTGCTATGCTAGGGATGTGTGACGGACGAACGGACTGCGTATCCGGATTCGTCTCGTGGTTCTGAGCAACTTTCATGTAGAATGTATTTTCATCCGAGTTACGGATTAAAAGATATGATTTTCTAAAGATTTAAATCATTTTCTGATTTTAATTATTTATTTAAATCCAACATTATCCAGAACAGTGTTTGATGATGCAAGCATGACATCAGAGTGATGTCAGCAGGTCAACTGGTCGGTTGACCAGTCAAACCAGACAGGTGGGTCCAGTGGGACACACATGTCATTCTGTGGGTCACTAACAGGGGGTTTAGTCTAACTAATTGGGTTAATTATTGGGTGGGACCTAGTAGTCAGTGACTATTTAGTTAATTAAATTAATTAATGAAATAATTAGCATTTTATTTATTTACAAAATGTTTTAAATGACGTGGGCCCGCATGTTAGTGGCAGTAGCTGCCACATCAGCGCAGTTGACCTCGGTCAACATGGCCAGTTGGGGCCCCCAGGCCCACAGGCAGTGACCCAGGGGTGGGCCCGGTGTGCCAGCTCAGCGGAGCCGCCGGAGTAGCTCCGGCGAGCTCGCACGCAGCGACCGAACGCCGGCGTGGGTCGGGATTCACCTACGGGGCACCAAATCGAGCGCGGACGGGCGCGTTGGAACGGCAAGACGACGACGCGTCGGTTGGAGGTGGTCTGGCGAGATGCGGTGGCCGGAGAAGGGCGCATCGAGCTCATCGCCGGTGAGGGGTTTCGGGCGAGCAATGACAACGGCGATGCGGCGCGCTACTGGGCAAACAGAAGAGCGGGGCGAAGCCTACGCGCGCGCGAGCACAACGGCACGAGCCCGTGACCATTTGGTCACCGGAGACTCGTCGGCGACGAGCTCCGCGGCGGCACGCTCGGGCGCTCGTCGAGCTAGGGGCTAGCGGCCACGAATAAGCGCGTGAGCGGGCGCGTTGCGGTCCTGGAAGCACCAGGAACACGATGTCGTGCTCAGGCGAGCACGACGGAGAGCATGGCCACGGCGGCGAGGCGATCCG
The DNA here is from genome assembly GCF_003073215.2 of Triticum urartu. Classification (NCBI taxonomy): domain Eukaryota; kingdom Viridiplantae; phylum Streptophyta; class Magnoliopsida; order Poales; family Poaceae; genus Triticum; species Triticum urartu. The sequence continues at coordinate 222,658,177 of NC_053027.1, read as the reverse complement.
CGGCGACGGGCTCACGGCAACGACGACGACGTAGCTACGATGCGTGAGGGGCTTAACGAGGAGGAACAGGAGGCGGAGGAGCTCACCGTGCGGCACGCAAGATGGCCCGTGGTGGTTTAGTAGCAGCAGGGGCGTTGCCGGAGTTGGTGAAGAGCGGCGACAAGGCTCGTCGAAGCAGAGGAGGAAGACGGCGGCGTTGCGGTGGCTCCGAGCTCCAACGGGATGCACCAGTCGAAGTAGCGGACGGCGGAGGACCTTGGGGACACAGTGGGGCGGCAAGGCGGGCGCGGTGGCCGTGGCTAGGCCGGAGCCATGGCGGCGGTGGCGTTCGGCGGCGATGGGGAAGGGGAAGCAGCGCGGTGGATCTGAGGGGGGGAGCGCAGGCACCGAGAGAGGGAGCGGGGGGGAAGTGGGGGCGGGTTCGAGGAGGCGGGGCGTGGCAGCCTTATCTCCTCCCGGCGTCGGTGCCGGCGAGGCGGTTAGGCGGGGCGCGCCCCTGTTCCGACCCGGGTCGGGGGAACAGGGGAAGGGGACGAGGCAGGGGAGCCGGGCCGTTTGTGGCCAGCTGGGCCACGTGGGCCGGTCTGGCCTGTGAGCTGGGCCGCCTAGTCCAGGGGGGCTTTCTTTCTTTATTTTTTTATGTTTTGTATTTTCTTTTATTTATTTCTTTTTCCCTTTCTGTTTTATTTAATTTAGGGCATTTAGGTAATTTATACAATTGTGACTTCTACACCATAATTACCTATGCCATTTTTGGCACTGTCCGAACATTTTTGTTTCAACTTTTAAAAACTTTTGTTGTGTGCCATTTTTTTAGAATTGATTTTTGAATCGGTTAACTAACGGAAGTTTAGCAACAGTAATCAAAGATGACTTGGCATCATTAAGAGAGTTTTACTGTAGCCTAATTATCCGGGCGTTACACCCATTGTCACCACAGATACGCACGGCAAGACATACATCAAGTGTTCTCAAATCTTTAAAGACTCAATCCGATAATATAACTTCAAAGGGAAAACTCAATTCATTACAAGAGAGTAGAGGGGGGGAGAAAACATCATAAGATCCAACTATAATAGCAAAGCTTGTGATACATCAAGATCGTATCACCTCAAGAACATGAGAGAGAGAGAGAGAGATCAAACACATAGCTACTGGTACATACCCTCAGCCCCGAGGGAGAACTACTCCCTCCTCGTCATGGAGAGCACCGGGATGATGAAGATGGCCACCGGTGAGGGATTGCCCCCTCCGGCAGGGTGCCGGAACGAGTCTAGATTGGCTTTTAGTGGCTACAGAGGCTTCTGGCAGTGGAACTCCCGATCTATTGTGCTCCCCGATCGTATTAGGGTATATGGAGATATATAGGAGGAAGAAGTGCGTCAGTGGAGACATGAGGGGCCCACGAGAGTGGAGGGCGCGCCCAGGGGGGTGGGCGCACCCCCCTACCGCGTGGCTTCCTTGAAGCTTCCTTAACGTGGACTCCAAGTCTCCCGGGTTGCTTTCCTTCCAAAAATAAGTTCCGTGAAGTTTCAGGTCAATTGGACTCCGTTTGATTTTCCTTTCTGCGATACTCTAAAACAAGGAAAAAACAGAAACTGGCACTGGGCTCTGGGTTAATAGGTTAGTCCCAAAAATAATATAAAAGTGTATAATAAAGCCTATAAACATCCAAAGTTGATAATATAATAGCATGGAACAATCAAAAATTATAGATACGTTGGAGACGTATCAGCATCCCCAAGCTTAATCCCTGCTCGTCCTCGAGTAGGTAAATGATAAAAACAGAATTTTTGATGTGGAATGCTACCTAACATATTTCTCAATGAAATTTTCTTTATTGTAGCAAGAATATTCAGATCCGAAAGATTCAAGACAAAAGTTTAATATTGATATAAAAATAATAATACTTCAAGCATACTAACATAGCAATTGTGTCTCTTCAAAATAACATGGCCAAAGAAAGTTATCCCTACAAAATCATATAGTCTGGCTATGCTCCATCTTCACCACACAACGTATTCAAATCATGCACAACCCCGATGGCAAGCCAAGCAATTGTTTCATATTTTTGATGTTCTCAAACTTTTTCAATCTTCACGCAATATATGAGCGTGAGCCATGGATATAGCACTATAGGTGGAATAGGATGGTGGTTGTGGGGAAGACAAAAAGAAGAAGATAGTCTCACATCAACTAGGCGTATCAACGGGCTATGGAGATGCCCATCAATAGATATCAATGTGAGTGAGTAAGGATTGCCATGCAACGAATGCACTAGAGCTATAAATGTATGAAAGCTCAACAAAAGAAACTAGTGGGTGTGCATCCCAACTCGCTTGCTCACAAAGACCTAGGGCATTTTGAGGAAGCCCATCATTGGAATATACAAGCCAAGTTCTATAATGAAAGATTCCCACTAGTATATGAAAGTGACAACATAGGAGACTCTCTATCATGAAGATCATGGTGCTACTTTGAAGCACAAGTGTGGTAAAAGGATAGTAGCATTGCCCCTTCTCTCTTTTTTCTCTCATTTTTTTATTTTTTTTATTTGGCCCTTTTCTCTTTTTTTATGGCCTCTTTTTTTTCTTCTTTTTTTTGTCCGGAGTCTCGTCCCAACTTGTGGGGGAATCATAGTCTCCATCATCCTTTCCTCACTGGGACAATGCTCTAGTAATGACGATCATCACACTTTTATTTTCTTACAACTCAAGAATTACAACTCGATACTTAGAACAAGATATGACTCTATATGAATGCCTCTGGCGGTGTACCGGGATGTGCAATGACTCAAGAGTGACATGTATGGAAGAATTATGAATGGTGGCTTTGCCACAAATACGATGTCAACTACATGATCATCCAAGAAATATGACAATGATGGAGTGTGTCATAATAAACAGAACGGTGGAAAGTTGCATGGCAATATATCTCGGAATGGCTATGGAAATGCCATGATGGGTAGGTATGGTGGCTGTTTTGAGGAAGGTATATGATGGTTGTATGATACTGGCGAAAAGTCCGCGGTATTAGAGAGGCTAGCAATGGTGGAAGGGTGAGAGTGCGTATAATCCATGGACTCAACATTAATCATAAAGAACTCACATACTTATTGCAAAAATATATTAGTTATCGAAACAAAGTACTATGCGCATGCTCCTAGGGGGATAGATTGGTAGGAAAAGACCATCGCTCGTCCCCGACCGCCACTCATAAGGAAGACAATCAATAAATAAATCATGCTCCGACTTCATCACATAACGGTTCACCATACGTGCATGCTACGGGAATCACAAACTTCAACACAAGTATTTATCAAATTCACAACTACTCAACTAGCATGACTCTAATATCACCATCTTCATATCTCAAAACAATCATCAAGTATCAAACTTCTCTTAATATTCAATGTACTCTATATGAAAGTTTTTATTATATCCCTCTTGGATGCCCATCATATTAGGACTAGTTTCATAACCAAAGCGAACTACCATGCTGTTCTAAAGACTCTCAAAATAATATAAGTGAATCATGAGAGTTCATCTTTTCTATAAAATAAAACCACCGCCGTGCTCTAGAAAGATATAAGTGAAGCACTAGAGCAAATGACAAACTACTCCGAAAGATATAAGTGAAGATCAATGAGTAGTCGAATAATTATGCAACTATGTGAAGACTCTCTAACATTTAATAATTTCAGATCTTGGTATTTTATTCAAACATCAAGCCAATCCTAACAAAATAAATTGACGCTCCAAGCAAAACACATATCATGTGGCGAATAAAAATATAGCTCCAAGTAAAGTTACCGATGAACGAAGACGAAAGAGGGGATGCCTTCCGGGGCATCCCCAAGCTTAGGCTCTTGGTTGTCCTTGAATATTACCTTGGGGTGCCTTGGTCATCCCCAAGCTTAGGCTCTTGCCACTCCTTATTCCATAATCCATCGAATCTTTACCCAAAACTTGAAAACTTCACAACACAAAACTTAACAGAAAACTCGTAAGCTCCGTTAGCGAAGGAAAACAAAACACCACTTCAAGGTACTATAATGAACTCATTCTTTATTTATATTGGTGTTAAACCTACTGTATTACAACTTCTATATGGATAATAAACTATTTTACTAGCCATAGATTCATCAAAATAAGTAAACAACACATGAAAAACAGAATCTGTCAAAAACAGAACAGTCTGTAGTAATCTGTAACTAACGCAAACTTCTGGAACCTCAAAAAATATAAAATAAATTTCTGGACTTGAGGAATTTATCTATTAATCATCTTAAAAAAGAATTAACTAAATATCACTCTCCAATAAAAAATGGCAGCAATTCTCGTAAGCGCTAAAGTTTCTATTTTTTACAGCAAGATCAAAAAGACTTTCCCCAAGTCTTCCCAAAGGTTCTACTTGGCACAAACACTAATTAAAATCATAAAACCACATCTAAACAGAGGCTAGATGAATTATTTATTACTAAACAGTAACAGAAAGCAAGGAACAAAAAAAAAGTTGGGTTGCCTCCCAACAAGCGCTATCGTTTAACGCCCCTAGCTAGGCACGATGATTTCAATGATGCTCACATAAAAGATAAGAATTGTAACATAAAGAGAGCATCATGAAGAATATAAATAGCACATTTAAGTCTAACCCTCTTCCTATGCATAGGGATTTTGTGAGCAAACAACTTGTGGGAACAAAAATCAACTTGCATATGAAGGTAAAACAAGCATAACTTCAAAATTTTAAGCACATAGAGAGGAAACTTGATATTATTGCAATTCCTACAAGCATATGTTCCTCCCTCATAATAATTTTCAGTAGCATCATGAATGAATTCAACAATATAACCAGCACCTAAAGCATTCTTTTCATGATCTACAAGCATATAATTTTTATTACTCTCCACATAAGCAAATTTCTTCTCATCAATAGTAGTGGGAGCAAACTCAACGAAATAATTATCATGTGAGGCATAATCCAATTGAAAATTAAATTGTGATGACAATTTTCATGGTTATCATTATTCTTTATAGCATACAAGTCATCACAATAATCATCATAGATAGCAACTTTGTTCTCATAGTCGATTGGAACCTCTTCCGGAATAGTGGATTCATCACAAAATAAAGTCATGACCTCTCCAAATCCATTTTCATCAATATAATCATCATAAATAGGAGGCATGATTTCATCATAATAAATTTGCTCATCAAAACTTGGGGGACAAAAAATATCATCTTCATCAAACATAGCTTCCCCGAGCTTGTGGCTTTGCATATCATTAGCATCATGGATATTCAAGGAATTCATACTAACAACATTGCAATCATGCTCATCATTCAAATATTTAGTGCCAAACATTTTAATGCATTCTTCTTCTAACACTTTGACACAATTTTCCTTCCCATCATACTCACGAAAGATATTAAAAATATGAAGCGTATGAGGCAAACTTAATTCCATTTTTTGTTTTGTAATTTTCTTTTATAAACTAAACTAGTGCTAAAACAAGAAACAAAAAGATTTGATTGCAAGATCTAAAGATATACCTTCAAGCACTCACCTCCCCGGCAACGGCGCCAGAAAAGAGCTTGATGTCTACTACACAACCTTCTTCTTGTAGACGTTGTTGGGCCTCCAAGTGCAGAGGTTTGTAGGACAGTAGCAAATTTCCCTCAAGTGGATGACCTAAGGTTTATCAATCCGTAGGAGGCGTAGGATGAAGATGGTCTCTCTCAAGCAACCCTGCAACCAAATAACAAAGAGTCTATTGTGTCCCCAACACACCCAATACAATGGTAAATTGTATAGGTGCACTAGTTCGGCAAAGAGATGGTGATACAAGTGGTATATGGATAGTAGATAAAGGTTTTTGTAATCTGAAAATATAAAAACAGCAAGGTAACTAATGATAAAAGTGAGCGTAAACAGTATTGCAATGCGTTGAAACAAGGCCTAGGGTTCATACTTTCGCTAGTGCAAGTTCCCTCAAAAATAATAACATAATTGGATCACATAACTATCCCTCAACATGCAACAAAGAGTCACTCCAAAGTCACTAATAGTGGAGAACAAACAAAGAGATTATGGTAAGGTACGAAACCACGTCAAAGTTATTCTTTCCAATCAATCTGTTGGGCTATTCCTATAAATGTCACAAATAGCCCTAGAGTTCGTACTAGAATAACACCTTAAGACACAAATCAACCAAAACCCTAATGTCACCTAGATACTCCAATGTCACCTCAAGTATCCGTGGGTATGATTATACGATATGCATCACACAATCTCAGATTCATCTATGCAACCAACGCATAGAACCTCAAAGAGCTCCCCAAAGTTTCTACCGAAGAATCACGATGAAAACTTGTGCCAACCCCTATGCATAGGTTCATGGGCGGAACCCGCAAGTTGATCACCAAAACATACATCAAGTGAATCACGTGGTATCCCATTGTCACTACAGATACGCACGACAAGACATACATCAAGTGTTCTCAAATCTTTAAAGACTCAATCTGATAAGATAACTTCAAAGGGAAAACTCAATCCATTACAAGAGAGTAGAGGGGTGAGAAAACATCATAAGATCCAACTATAATAGAAAAGCTCGCGATGCATCAAGATCGTATCACCCCAAGAACACGAGAGAGAGATAGAGAGAGATCAAACACATAGCTACTAGTACATACCCTCAGCCCCGTGTAACGCCCTCGATGCGGCTATATCTCCCACGTGTCGAAGCACAACTTAGAGGCATAACCGCATTGAAAGCAATGTCGCAAGTGAGGTAATCTTCAGCAAACAACCCATGTAAACAATAAGGAAAAGATACATAGTTGGCTTACAATCGCCACTTCACACAATACATGAATAAAGCATTACATCATCCAAATACAATCAGGGCCCGACTACGAGCCAAAATAAAAGAAGACTACCCCAAATGCTACACAGATCCCCGATCGACCCCAACTGGGCTCCACTACTGATCAACTAGAACGAAACAAAACAAAGGACAAGGTCTTCATCGAGCTCCTCCTTGAGCTTGGTTGCGTCACCTGCTCGGTAACATCGGCACCTGCAAACTGGTTTTGGAAGTATCTGTGAGTCACGGGGACTCAGCAATCTCACACCCTCGCGATCAAGACTATTTAAGCTTATGGGTAAGGTAAAGGTATGAGGTGGAACTGCAGCAAGCGACTAGCATATATGGTGGCTAACATACGCAAAAGAGAGCGAGAAGAGAAGGCAAAGCACGGTGAGAAACTATGATCAAGAAGTGATCCTAGAACAACCTACGTCAAGCATAACTCCAACACCGTGTTCACTTCCCGGACACCGCCGGAAAGAGACCATCACGGTAACCACACGCGGTTGATGTATTTTAATTAAGGTCAACTTCAGGTTTTCTACAACCGGACATTAACAAATTCCCATCTGCCCATAACCGCGGGCACGGCTTTCGAAAGTTCAAATCCCTGCAGGGGTGTCCCAACTTAGCCCATCACAAGCTCTCACGGTCAACGAAGGATATTCCTTCTAGCGGGAAGACCCGATAGACTCGGAATCCCGGTTACAAGACATTCGACAATGGTAAAACAAGTCCAGCAACACCGCCCGAATGTGCCGACAAATCCCGATAGGAGCTGCACATATCTCGTTCTCAGGGCACACTCAGATTGTCCAAACTTCCGGTAGGCCAGCCCAGAGTTGCCCCTGGTGGCCACCGGCGGCTGACAGTTTGGACCAACACTCAGAGGAGCACTGGCCCGGGGGTTAAATAAATGATGACCCTTGAGTCTGCAGAACCCAAGGGAAAGAAAAGGCTAGGTGGCAAATGGTAAAACCAAGGTTGGGCATTGCTGGAGGAGTTTTATTCAAGGCGAACTGTCAAGGGGTTCCCATTATAACCCAACCGTGTAAGGAACGCAAAATCCGGTAACATAACACCGATATGACGGAAACTAGGGCGGCAAGAGTGGAACAAAACACCAGGCATAAGGCCGAGCCTTCCACCCTTTACCAAGTATATAGATGCATTAATTAAATAAGAGATATTGTGATATCCCAACAAGTAAACATGTTCCAACAAGGAACAACATCTCCATGTTCCAACAAGGAACAAACTTCATCTTACCTGCAACTAAAACGCTATAAGAGGGGATGAGCAAAGCGGTAACATAGCCAAACAACGGTTTGCTTAGGACAAGGTGGGTTAGAGGCTTGGCTTAACAAAATGGGAGGCATGATAAGCAAGTGGTAGGTATCAGAGCATAGGCATAGCAAAAGAGCGAGCAACTAGCAAGCAAAGATAGAAGTGATTTCGAGGGTATGGTCATCTTGCCTGAGATCCCGCAAGGAAGAAGAACGAGTGCATGAAGAAGACAAACGGACGAAGTCGAACGGATCCTCACAACTCCGGAACGAAACCGAAGCTAACGCGAGAAGCAACCCGGAAAGAAGCAAACAACATAGTAAACAACCAACACATAACATGGCATGATGCACAACCAAGTATGATGCATGTCCGGTTTAAATATGCATGGCATGGCAAGGGGCACAAACAAAACTACAAGTTAAGTGGAGCTCAATATGCAACGAGTTGCATATTGACGGAACACCACATCAATTATTTAGTTCTCTCTCGGTTAGGTACTCACAATATTAAATGTTGGTTAACATGGCAAGAGGTGTAGCATAACAAACTATACCATCTAAACAATTTAAATGGGGCCGGATATAATAAACAACAAAACGGTAAATCCCCATATGCAATTATCAATTTGGTGCAACAACATTTAACCAATCTTAAAGTTGTTATCATGATGCGGATGACATGTGGAAGTTTATGCAATTTTTATTAAAAGTTGACAAGATCAATATGAAGCATTTGTCACCGTGGTGGAAAGGGAAAGGGGTGCCACGGCAATGTCCCGGTTTCCGGTAACTCGATTGAGATGCCGGTGCAAAAGGAAAAGTGTCGGGGGCGTGTCAAAAGATGGTGGGGAGCTCCCGGATTCCGGGTGTCCCACGAGTTGGCGACAAGGAAACGAGTGATAATTTGGACATGGTGCAAACACGAGCATCTCAACCATCGCAAGCATTTGTTCACGGACGTCTTCTCGAGGTTATACCTTCGAAGCGTGCAATTCCGGAACGAATCAAGTCGGCGTAGAGGAAGTAGGTGTCCTCGCGACGATGGTAGTGGAAGTAGTCGCTCCCGCTTCGTAGATGTTCACACTCCGTAGGTGTTTGGGGTCAACAAGGAACTTGCCGTCCACGGGTCTTCGAGGGTTGACGGTACATGGTCTGAAGACATTCGGGGTCGTGGGTAGTTGAGCATAGTCGTTGTTACTTGGCCGGATCGAATGCCTCCGGCATAGTGGTAACACGTTCACGGAGTAGGTCGTTACACGTCGTCCGGTAGATGTTCACTTGACGGCCTTCAACGGCGATAGTTGTTCTCATTTCGTCGTGGAACTTGGCGATTCCGGAGACGGCGGAAGACGAACTTGGCGGTCCTCGTTGACCTATTACTTGGTGTTTTTCGGCATTGGACGTCGAGGTACTTGGTGGATCCGTGGTGCTCGCGGTCCGGTCATGGTACTTGACGGTCTCGCGCGGGGCAGCAACATGTAGTCGAACTAGGGTCTCGGTCCTAGCGATCAAAAGGGTACTTGCGGTCTTGATGAATCCGTAGTGGTACTGAGTGAGATCACGGCCACGGCAGTCTTTGAACTTGGTTTTCCTGTATAAGACTCCACGGGTCCTGGGAGGACTCGGCAATGGCCATGTCAAAGAGGCGACGATAGATGATGAAGCACGGAGCAATAGCTCGAGTCGCGGGAGCAGCAGCTGTCACAGGCGGAGGTTAGGCTGGAGCTCCTAGCTGCAGCGGCGCGGCGCCCGAGCAGGGTCCGGCGGCAAGGCAAGGCGATGAGGAGGAGCCTGCGAGGGACCCTGGCGGGGAGGCGGTGGAGGACGGTGCGCAGCTGAAGCGAGGCCGGCGGCGCCGTGAGCCGGCAGGGTGGAGCCGAGGAGGACATCCGGCGATGACCGTTGCTGGGGCTCCGGCGAGCTCTGGCCAAAACTGTTGGGACGAGCAGTGCGGGGGATCCTGCTGGCCGTGGAGGACGAAGGATGCGGGCACGGGAACGAGGTAGGGCTCGGTAGAGGAAGCGGGAGGCGGCCATGGCGCGCGGAGGATAAGAAGGAGGAAGGCCATGGCAACGAGGAGGGGCGCGCGGGATCGGGCGTGTGCGGAGACGGCGCAAGACGGATCGATGGGAGAGGGAGAGAGCGAGAGATGGGGATCGGGCTGCGGGGACTCCTGGCGGCGCGAGGAGGTGAACGAAGGGAAAAGAGGACCGAGGGGGATCGGGCTAGGTTAGAATTGGTGGGGGTCGGCTGGGCCTATGGGCCGGCGCGGGAGGTCTACTGGCCTAGGTGGGCTGGCGCGAGAGTCCTAGTGTGGAGGGCGTCGGCTGGGCCATAGAAGGAGAATGGGCCTGCTGCTCTCTCTCACTCCTCTCTAATTTGCTTTAACAAAAAAACAAATAGAGAGAAGAGAAAAAAAGAGAGGGTTAGGGAAAGAATATTTCAGAAAATAAAATATTCTTGGAGCGCCGGAACTTGGCACAAATAGAATAAAATGGTTTGGCAATATTTTAGAGAAAGAAAAATAATTCAAGTTTGAATTAGATTCAAACTTGAGCCATTTTTTAATCCAACCAAAACAAGTCCAAAGGATCTGAAAATTGGAGGAGGTGTTCCTGGCACGGTCTAGAATTTATAGGAAAAGAATGGACATTAATAGAGAAGGGTAAAATGGGACTATCAAACGATGGGAAATAGAAGGAAAGGAGAAGGAGATGATGCATGGGACGAAGGCATGAGGAAATATTTTTGCAAGTGTGTTCATGGGTGATTCCGAAAATGGAATATTTAATATAGCTCCCTAATATCGGGAGGATATGTTATAAAGAGAGCTCACCCTGTGAATTCCCTCGATTTAAATGGATCAAAGATCCATGCCATTTATTTAGTTGAGTTAAGAAAAGAAATGACATGATGGCATAATGACATGATGCAATGCACATGATGCAAAGAACCAAACAATTCACACGATGAAACCCGGAAATCCTGGAAGGCATCTGAAGCTCCGGTCTTGGGGCGTCACAACACTCCACCACTACGAGAGGATCTCGTCCCGAGATCTAGAATGGCACCGGAGGGAAAACGGAAGAGAAAGAGAAGAGGTAAAGCTAAGTTGCTTCTTTGACCAAAGAGTGAAACCACGAACCTTGAGAGTTTGAACAAATTGAAAGAAATGAAACAACGGAGAAGAACAAAGTTCGAAACACTCCGTTAAGAAAGAGGAAAAAAGGAACCGATTCGGGTAGCACTCCGGTTGATAAGGGATGCAAGACTTGATAAGGCGAAAAGAACTTGAGCGGAGGACACAACACTCCGATTAAATGGATAAGCACGAAAAGAACATGATTTTGACAAACGAGATGATGTGTTGAAAAGAGCAACATCACAATGCCTCCGGAACGAAAGAATAGAATATAGATAATTGAAATAAAAGAATGGAGAAGCAAATGCCAACTTCTGCCACAAAAGAGTTTGAGAAGGCATCCTTAGGAGAAGGGTCGAATGGAGTTGTTGGAACACCAACAACGAAAAAGGATAAACTTGATATGGTCTTATGGAATACATCTCAAATTATGAGGTGACAACCTGCCACTAACAAAATCAAAGATTGGATTGATATCAACAAGGAGACGAGAAACCTATTCACCGGGAGGATAGATGAAGAACTTGGGTCATTTATGAGCACCATGGACAGCAACAATCCTCAGGGAAGGCTTTAGGTGAAATGTAACCCAAGATAATTCCAATGAATAGGTTGATGGATTTAAAATACCTCATTCTTAACAACATGTGAATCATGGAACATGAACTCAAATTATCAAGAATGACATATTACCACCTCCAATGATACATTAGACAGAAATGCACTCCGGATTACAATATGAAGAAAGCTTGAGCTCCTTTGAAAAGAATGTTGATGAACGCTTCGAGAAGGAATTAGATCCTTGATGGACCATCATGTAGAACCTTCAAGAAGAACTCCGGTAACAAAAGAATGATCAAATGGAAAGAAAGATGAGAAGAGTAAGGTTGAAGCCTTGCAATGATTAGATGGATCTTCGCGATGAACTAAATTGAGAGAGCTTGGAACTCCGGAAAAGAAAAGAAGAAACAATTGAGACCAAGAATTTTGATGAGGCTCCGGAATAAGGAATTAATCACTTGGATGAAACAAGAATAAGAATTACATTATGCTTATCCTTCACTAATTAAATTGATGACAATCAACGGATTTGACATATTACTTATTCTCGTAGAAAAGATTAAGAGAGATATAACATAAACTTGGAAAGGTCTTCGACGAACCATCGGTAGGATTTGGAAAACAAGGAATGAGTTGATATGATAACCATGGAATAGAATCTTGAGCAAACCACCGTAAGAATTGAAAATGAACGAAGAGAAGATAAAGAAACACCGTGAAGAATTAACAAATGAACGAAGATGTTTGAGAGAATTTAGATACACGTGAACGAAGAGACCCCGAGCTGATTAGAGAAATTTGAATGATGCACCGGTTAGATTTGGAGAATGAGAGCTGAAAGCTGGAATGAATAATCCTGAATTGATGGCCTTCAGATAAACAAACTGAAAAGACTCCTGAATTATTCCGGATGGGTGAAAAGAATTCTCATATTCAAAACAATTATGAGGGGATGGCAACAGGCTAGAATCACGAATCTTGAAGAGAATGGAGCAGGATTGAGAGAAAATCTTCTTTGGTCTCCAAATTTTTGAATTACGACGAGAAATACCACCATGAATTGTTTAGACACTCCGGAAGAATCAAAACAAAGAAGTTGAGCCAATGATGAAAAGAATTGTGAAAGATCTAGGAGAAGGCATTCGATTGATGATACTCATACTTACATCAAACTTTGAAATGAAATTTGATAGTAACGCCGTGAAAAGAAGAGTCGGGTAAGATCCTGGGAAAAGACCTGTGGGTTAGGGCCCACTCAAGAGAAACATCGTTGAAATGATTTAAAGAGAGAGATTGCACCGTTTGAATTGAATGTCTTGAATGAGATAACATCCTCGAAAGAGCTTGAACGAAAGCAGAGTGTAAGCAAGAATCTTCGGGATATCTTGAACACTCCAGAACAATTGAACAGCGAGAAGTGAATGAATATGAGGTGCACCGGCATGAGAAGGTATTTGAAACGAGGAAAGGATATGATCAACAAAGCTTTAATTGGCTCCACCGGAGAAGAAAAAGAATTAAGAATGATGAATGTGTAGAGCATCTTCACAAGAACCACCGGGTAAGAATATTAACGGAAAAGAATGGAGAGACTTCACATGAATAAAAGGATACTTGATTAAGACATCTGAGTCCTTGAAGAAAACAAGGGTGGGAGGGTGGGAAAACACCGTTGAGAAGAAAAGATAATTGATCTTGCTGATGTTGAAATGATCGGATCCACTTGAAGAGAAACAAGCCGGTTGAACAAGATTGACATGACAATCTCGATTATCATGAAGGATTGGTATTCACATCGGAGTATGAGAACACCATTTGGGGAAGGTATGGAATCAACACTTGACATTGAAGCAACTCGAATACCACAACTCAAAACAAAACAAAGGATTGGCTTGCAGAATAAGCCGGAACAAACATATGATAGAGATTTCGTCTGAAGTTTTCGTGGTGGGGCCTACACGGGCTCGATCGTACAGCACCATCATGTGCAAGGCAGTGCACATGACATACGAAGCATCCCCGAGTCGGCATAGCCAAGGACTCTTTAAGACACAACGAGACCACTGTAAAACCGACCGTGAATAGGCGGACCACTAGACGTTGAACCCCAATTTCATATCATACATCTGTCGGAAAGATATCCTAAGAGCTACTTGAATTCCCACTTATAAACTCCCGAAATTTTCCCAGTTATGCAATCAGGTGTTGGGGATACAGGGGAAGCATAATATCTCACCCAAACTAGCAAATCCTACATCCAGCTGTATCCATCCTTCAACACATAACCAAGAAACCTTCGAAAAGCATCCGTTATACGAGTTATGGCAATACTCCCGAACTCCCGCCTCAGTACTGGGTGGCGTCGAGGTTATCTCACCAACAACTGTATAAAAGAGATTTTCGATGTCGGCGAACTAAACTCAGGTATTCCAGAACTGCAACGATAAGATTGTGATGACAACACCTCGGAGCTCAACTCCCCGGGACACTGCCACAACCCCTAAATGACAGGAGGCACCAAGAACAATGTTCTCGTCACAAAACCATTGGAACGATTCCAAGATACCCACGTGATCCTAAAAAAAATAGTGAAATTTGAGAAGAGAAGAGTCAAAACTCTACGTCAGGGTGCCTCACTAGAGCGATGAAGGGACTGGGGAGTAAAAAGAATTCCTAAACTCTCCGATATATATAATCCTAAATGACTCAAAACGTTTTTCTAGACTCAACAACGACTGCTAATTCGATCAAGCAGTGGGGGCTCCTAAGGTCGGGGAAGGCTCTGATTACCAACTTGTAACGCCCTCGATGCGGCAATATCTCCCACATGTCGAAGCACGACTTAGAGGCATAACCGCATTGAAAGCAATGTCGCAAGTGAGGTAATCTTCACACGGCCCATGTAATACATAAGGGAAAGAGATACATAGTTGGCTTACACTCGCCACTTCACACAATACATGAATAAAGCATTGCATCATCCAAATACAATCAGGGCCCGACCACGGAGCCAAAATAAAAGAAGACTACCCCAAATGCTATACAGTTCCTTGATCGACCCCAACTGGGCTCCACTACTGATCAACTGGAAAACGGAACAACATAAAGAACACGATCTTCATCGAGCCCCTCCTTGAGCTTGGTTGCGTCACCTGCTCGGTAACATCGGCACCTGCAAACTGGTTTTGGAAGTATCTGTGAGTCACGGGGACTCAGCAATCTCGCACCCTCGCGATCAAGACTATTTAAGCTTATAGGAAGGGTAAAAGGTATGAGGTGGAGCTGCAGCAAGCGACTAGCATATATGGTGGCTAACATATTCGCAAAAGAGAGCGAGAAGAGAAGGCAAAGCACGAACGAAGAACTATGATCAAGAAGTGATCCTAGAACAACCTACGTCAAACATAACTCCAACACCGTGTTCACTTCCCGGACACCGCCGGAAAGAGACCATCACGGTAACACACGCGGTTGATGTATTTTAATTAAGGTCAACTTCAGGTTTTCTACAACCGGACATTAACAAATTCCCATCTGCCCATAACAGCAGGCACGGCTTTCGAAAGTTCAAATCCCTACAGGGGAGTCCCAACTTAGCCCATCACAAGCTCTCACGGTCAACGAAGGATATTCCTTCTAGCGGGAAGACCCGATTAGACTCGGAATCCCGGTTACAAGACATTTCGACAATGGTAAAACAAGTCCAGCAACACCGCCCGAATGTGCCGACAAATCCCGATAGGAGCTGCACATATCTCGTTCTCAGGGCACACTCAGATTGTCCAAACTTCCGGTAGGCCAGCCCAGAGTTGCCCCTGGTGGCCACCGGCGGCTGACAGTTTGGACCAACACTCAGAGGAGCACTAGCCCAGGGGGGGTTAAAATAATGATGACCCTTGAGTCTGCAGAACCCAAGGGAAAGAAAAGGCTAGGTGGCAAATGGTAAAACCAAGGTTGGGCATTGCTGGAGGAGTTTTATTCAAGGCGAACTGTCAAGGGGTTCCCATTATTACCCAACCGCGTAAGGACCGCAAAATCCGGGAACATAACACCGATATGACGGAAACTAGGGCGGCAAGAGTGGAACAAAACACCAGGCATAAGGCTGAGCCTTCCACCCTTTACCAAGTATATAGATGCATTAGTTAAATAAGAGTTATTGTGATATCCCAACAAGTAAACATGTTCCAACAAGGAACAACATCTCCATGTTCCAACAAGGAACAAACTTCATCTTCACCTGCAACTAATAACGCTATAAGAGGGGCTGAGCAAAGCGGTAACATGGCCAAACAACGGTTTGCTAGGACAAGGTGGGTTAGAGGCTTCGTTCAACAATATGGGAGGCATGATAAGCAAGTGGTAGGTATCGCAGCATAGGCATAGCAAAAGAGCAAGCAACTAGCAAGCAAACATAGAAGTGATTTCGAGGGTATGGTCATCTTGCCTGAAATCCCGCAAGGAAGAAGAACGAGTCCATGAAGAAGATAAACGGACGTAGTCGAACGGATCCTCACAACTCTGGAACGAAACCGAAGCTAACGCGAGAAGCAACCCGGAAAGAAGCAAACAACATAATAAACAACCAACACATAATCATGGCATGATGCACAACCAAGTATGATGCATGTCCGGTTTAAATATGCATGGCATGGCAAGGGGCACAAACAAAACTACAAGTTAAGTGGAGCTCAATATGCAACGAGTTGCATATTGACGGAACACCATATCAATTATTTAGTTCTCTCTCGGCTAGGTACTCAACAATATTAAATGTTGGTTAACATGGCAAGAGGTGTAGCATAACAAACTATACCATCTAAACAATTTAAATGGGGCCGGATATAATAAACAACAAACACATAATCATGGCATGATGCACAACCAAGTATGATGCATGTCCGGTTTAAATATGCATGGCATGGCAAGGGGCACAAACAAAACTACAAGTTAAGTGGAGCTCAATATGCAACGAGTTGCATATTGACGGAACACCATATCAATTATTTAGTTCTCTCTCGGCTAGGTACTCAACAATATTAAATGTTGGTTAACATGGCAAGAGGTGTAGCATAACAAACTATACCATCTAAACAATTTAAATGGGGCCGGATATAATAAACAACAAAACCGGTAAATCCCCATATGCAATTATCAATTTGGTGCAACGACAATTTTAACCAATCTTAAAGTTGTTATCATGATGCGGATGACATGTGGAAGTTTATGCAATTTTTATTAAAAGTTGACAAGATCAATATGAAGCATTTGTCACCGTGGTGGAAAGGGAAAGGGGTGCCACGGCAATGTCCCGGTTTCCGGTAACTCGATTGAGATGCCGGTGCAAAAGGAAAAGTGTCGGGGGCGTGTCAAAAGATGGTGGGGAGCTCCCGGATTCCGGGTGTCCCACGAGTTGGCGACAAGGAAACGAGTGATAATTTGGACATGGTGCAAACACGAGCATCTCAACCATCGCAAGCATTTGTTCACGGACGTCTTCTCGAGGTTATACCTTCGAAGCGTGCAATTCCGGAACGAATCAAGTCGGCGTAGAGGAAGTAGGTGTCCTCGCGACGATGGTAGTGGAAGTAGTCGCTCCCGCTTCGTAGATGTTCACACTCCGTAGGTGTTTGGGGTCAACAAGGAACTTGCCGTCCACGGGTCTTCGAGGGTTGACGGTACATGTTCTGAAGACATTCGGGGTCGTGGGTAGTTGAGCATAGTCGTTGTTGGACTTGCCGGATCCGATGCCTCCGGGCATAGTGGTACACGTTCACGGAGTAGGTCGTACACGTCGTCGGTAGATGTTCACTTGACGGCCTTCAACGGCGATAGTTGTTCTCATTTCGTCGTGGAACTTGGCGATTCCGGAGACGGCGGAAGACGAACTTGGCGGTCCTCGTTGACCTATTACTTGGTGTTTTTCGGCATTGGACGTCGAGGTACTTGGTGGATCCGTGGTGCTCGCGGTCCGTCATGGTACTTGACGGTCTCGCGCGGGGCAGCAACATGTAGTCGAACTAGGGTCTCGGTCCTAGCGATCAAAAGGGTACTTGCGGTCTTGATGAATCCGTAGTGGTACTGAGTGAGATCACGGCCACGGCAGTCTTTGAACTTGGTTTTCCTGTATAAGACTCCACGGGTCCTGGGAGGACTCGGCAATGGCCATGTCAAAGAGGCGACGATAGATGATGAAGCACGGAGCAACAGCTCGAGTCGCGGGAGCAGCAGCTGTCACAGGCGGAGGTTAGGCTGGAGCTCCTAGCTGCAGCGGCGCGGCGCCCGAGCAGGGTCCAGCGGCAAGGCAAGGCGATGAGGAGGAGCCTGCGAGGGACCCTGGCGGGGAGGCGGTGGAGGACGGTGCGCAGCTGAAGCGAGGCCGGCGGCGCCGTGAGCCGGCAGGGTGGAGCCGAGGAGGACATCCGGCGACGACCGTTGCTGGGGCTCCGGCGAGCTCTGGCCAAAACTGTTGGGACAAGCAGTGCGGGGGATCCTGCTGGCCGTGGAGGACGAAGGATGCGGGCACAGGAACGAGGTAGGGCTCGGTAGAGGAAGCGGGAGGCGTCCATGGCGCGCGGAGGATAAGCAGGAGGAAGGCCATGGCAACGAGGAGGGGCGCGCGGGATCGGGCGTGTGCAGAGACGGCGCAGGACGGATCGATGGGAGAGGGAGAGAGAGAGAGATGGGGATCGGGCTGCGGGGACTCCTGGCGGCGCGAGGAGGTGAACGAAGGGAAAAAGAGGACCGAGGGGGATCGGGCTAGGTTAGAATTGGTGGGGGTCGGCTGGGCCTATGGGCCGACGCGGGAGGTCTACTGGCCTCGCTGCGGGTGGCCTAGGTGGGCTGGCGCGAGAGTCCCAGTGTGGAGGGCGTCGGCTGGGCCTTAGAAGGAGAATGGGCCTGCTGCTCTCTCTCACTCCTCTCTAATTTGCTTTAACAAAAAAACAAATAGAGAGAAGAGAAAAAAAAGAGAGGGTTAGGGAAAGAATATTTCAGAAAATAAAATATTCTTGCAGCGCCGGAACTTGGCACAAATAGAATAAAATGGTTTGGCAATATTTTAGAGAAACAAAAATAATTCAAGTTTGAATTATATTCAAACTTGAGCCATTTTTGAATCCAACCAAAACAAGTCCAAAGGATGTGAAAATTGGAGGAGGTGTTCCTGGCACGGTCTAGAATTTATAGGAAAAGAATGGACATTAATAGAGAAGGGTAAAATGGGACTATCAAAAGATGGGAAATAGAAGGAAAGGAGAAGGAGATGATGCATGGGACGAAGGCATGAGGAAATATTTTTGCAAGTGTGTTCATGGGTGATTCCGAAAATGGAATATTTAATATAGCTCCCTAATATCGGGAGGATATGTTATAAAGAGAGCTCACCCTGTGAATTCCCTCGATTTAAATGGATCAAAGATCCATGCCATTTATTTAGTTGAGTTAAGAAAAGAAATGACATGATGGCATAATGACATGATGGCATAATGACATGATGCAATGCACATGATGCAAAGAACCAAACAATTCACACGACGAAACCCGGAAATCCTGGAAGGCATCTGAAGCTCCGGTCTTGGGGCGTCACACCCCGAGGGAGAACTACTCCCTCCTCGTCATGGAGAGCACCGGGATGATGAAGATGGCCACCGGTGAGGGATTGCCCCCTCCGGCAGGGTGCCGGAACTGGTCTAGATTGGCTTTTGATGGCTACGGAGGCTTCTGGCGGCAGAACTCCCGATCTATTGTGCTCCCCGATCGTTTTAGGGTATATGGAGATATATAGGAGGAAGAAGTGCGTCAGGGGAGCCACGAGGGGCCCACGAGGGTGGAGGGCGCGCCCAGGGGGGTGGGCGCGCCCCCTACCTCATGGCTTCCTGGAAGCTTCCTTGACGTGGACTCCAAGTCTCCCGAGTTGCTTTCCTTCCAAAAATAAGTTCCGTGAAGTTTCAGGTCAATTGGACTCCGTTTGATTTTCCTTTTCTGCGATACTCTAAAACAAGGAAAAAACATAAACTGGCACTGGGCTCTGGGTTAATAGGTTAGTCCCAAAATAATATAAAAGTGTATAATAAAGCCCATAAACATCCAAAGTTGATAATATAATAGCATGGAACAATCAAAAATTATAGATATGTTGGAGACGTATCATGTAGCAGTACACCCCGCATGGTGTCAGGAAGGCTGTCTTCTCCACATCCTCCACCGCCATCTTGATTTGGTGGTATCCTGAGAATGCATCCAGGAAACATAGCAAGTCGCACTTGGCGGTGGAGTCGACGATTTGGTCGATGCGTGGAAGCGGGAACGGATCCTGGGGGCACGCTTTGTTAAGGTTGGTGAAGCCGACGCACATCTGTTCCTTCCTGCCTTTCTTCGGTACCACGACGGGGTTCGCCAGCCATTCGGGGTATCGAACTTCTCGGATGGTACCTGCCGCCTCCAGCTTGCGTGTCTCTTGGACGATGAAGGCCTGCTTCTCTGTGGACTGTCGCCTTGCTCGCTGCTTCATGGGGCGTACGTTGGGGCACACCCTCAGATGATGCTGGATTACCTCGCTCGGGACCCCTACCAGCTGATTGGGCTCCCACGCGAATATCTCCTTGTTCGCGCGCAAAAACCTCACCAAAGCTTCTTCTTATCCCGGGTCAAGGCTGGTTCCTATGGTGAAGGTGGCTCTTGAAGACCCGTCCTTGTCGACCGGCACCTTCTTGGTCTCCGCCTTGTCTTGAGTGAAAGCTGCTTCTTCTTGGTGGGCGCGGTTTCCTTGGCCTCGGGTGTACCAACGTCGGCTGGCTCTGCTACTGTCGCGGTCTTGAAGGCGAGCCTGAGCGCCGCCACGGCCTCCTTAGCGCCCCCCTTGATGGTGAGGATGCCCTTGCTCCCTGACATCTTCATGAGGTTGTAGGTCGGGTGAGTCGCCACCATGAACTGAGCGAGAGCCGGGTACCCGAGGATGGCATTGTACGGGAGACCGATGCAGGCGATGTCAAAGTCCACTAGCTCGGTGCGATAGTTGTCTCGCGTGCCAAAGGTGACAGGGAGGTGGATCTGCCCTAGAGGGTGAGCAGCTCCACCACCCACTCATGTGAAGGGCTTGCTGAGGCCGAGCCGTTCGGGCGGCACATGAAGAAGGCTGAAGGCTTCCACGGAGAGCAAGTTGAGGCCGGCGCCGCCGTCGATGAGGGTCTTGGTGACGGCCGCCGTTGCAGATGGTGGGCGTGCAAAGCATCGGGAGCATCCCGGAGCCGACGGTGGAGCCGGGGTGGTCTTCTGAGTCGAAGGTGAGGTCGGCCTCCGGCGCAGCCCAACCTGGCGGAGCCCCCGGGCGCTTGCAAGCTGCCCCAATCTAGCGGAAGAAAGGCTTGATGCGGCGATCTGAAGGAGGCGCTTGGGAGCCACCTAGCAGTGCCGCGACTGCGTGGTGTGCCGGCGCCGCATAGCGCGCAGCGAAGAGGTCGCGGAGTTCCCCCTAGGATGTCACCATGGATCCCGGGAGGTTGAGCAGCCAAGCGCGCGGCTCGCCGGCGAGGGCCAGGGGGAACAAGTTTGCCATGATCTTGTCGTCGCCTCCGGCTTCGAGGACGGCATCCTCGTATGCTAGCAGGAACGGCGCCGAGTCTGCCACGCCATCGTAACGCGGCGGCATCTCCAGCCTGAACTTGGCCGGCCACTGCACTCACGGTAGAGCGGGGGCCAGGGCTCGGTACCCAGACTCCCTGGTGTCGGCCGTAGAGGTTGGTGGCGGGGCACCTGCCATGGGAGCGTAGTGCGGCAGTACGGGGAGCTGGTTGGTGGAGAGAAGCCCCGGCGCACCCCTACCTGGCGCGCCAAATGTCGGATGTGGGGTTCCGGCAAACCCTTAAGGTTCGAACACCGGGGTGCGCGCGAAGTCTTTCCTTCCCACCAATCGACGCCCTAACTCACTAAGATCTCGCGGATGAACTCAACGAACTCGCAACACAGAAAGACACAAGATTTAGACTGGTTCGGGCCACCGTTGTGGTGTAATACCCTACTGCAGTGTGGTGGTGGTGGATTGCCTCTAGGGCTGATGATGAACAGTACAAGGGAAGAACAGCCTCCTGAGGTTGAGGTGTTCTTTTGAGTAGGCTCTCGATCGGGTTGGATCAAGCTAAGATGAGATGCCTCTACGATGGTGGCTAGCTCTACTTATATAGGCCCTAGTCCTCTTCCCAAATATCAAGCGGGAAGGGGGCCAACAATGGAGGGCTAATTCAAAGGGGGACAATTAGTACAAGCTATCCTAACAAAAGTGGTCTTCGTCTGCCAAAGGCTCTGGTGGTGACGCCGTCTTGGGCTCCACGATGACCTCCGTCTTGCCGTCCTCCTCGTCTTGGTCTCGTTGCACCAATATAGCAACCTTTGCCTGATGCCTCGGTACTCTTCACCTGCGCTGGCCTCCTTAGCACCAAAGAGGAAACAAGGACGCTGCGCGCGCTAGCGCCCGCCTGGTGTCGTGCGTCATGGCTCACATCACGAGGGTCTCGTGAGGTTTGCCCCGCCTTGATATCTCCGCTCCTCGTGAGCCTGCCTAGCTAGGCTACTCCCGAGGAGGTCTTGTGTCGTCCCCCTCGCGAGGCTTGTACCCTCGCGAGGGTCTTGGATGCTTTGCTGGCGAGGATGGGCCGTACGGCCTGCTGGCTTAGCCACGCCGCGGACCGCAGGCAGGCAAGTCTGGGGCCCCCATTCCCAGGACGCCGACAAGATGTACCGGGACTCTTTGTTTATGGTCCTCTCTACAATGTGTGGAGAATCGAGACCTATTTACGGAGGTGCGTACACGATTGGAGGATATGGCGAGGGATACTTTTACCCAACATGGGTGGCAGTATGATCTTCGGATTGCCCCCCCCCTGCTTTAGGCGTTATACGGACTCTACATGTCTCTTTTTATTTCGCCTTTCTTATTTTTCGTTTCTATAAAAGGACCTTGTTTGACTGTGTACATCTTAGTTATGCAGAGGTCGGGTGCAACGCTTAAACCTTTTAAGTAATACAGTGCCTCTTTTCGAAAAAAAATTAGCACACCTACCACCATCAATCATCAACTTGCATGTTCTGCCCTTTGTATGAAACTGAGTTTGAAATAAAGTCCAACATTGACCTTTGTCAACTTCCATACAAGTGTCATCCCGTGCCTTCTTGAGTTGCACATTCAACCCACTCAATGTTGCAATCTCCTCTGCCTTGATTTCTGTGGATACTACCGTGGTTGGTGCAACCAAAATCGTGTTAATAATATTCTTCTCTGGGAAGTACTCAAGGGTGTTATTGCCTTGCTGTCCTTCTCCATCCAAACTACTGCCTTGTCCTTCTCGGATGATGAGGACATCACTACCATGGATACATCCATGACTACATTACTTACTGTACATTTGGTTAAGAAATGATAGAAAAACAAAGGGACATGATTATGTGATGTGCAAGGTCTCCACATGACCTTTGGCCCAACAGAACTTAGAGACCAAGTCCGTCTAGACATGGACTCAGATTCTAACTACACAGACATATCTGACCTCAAACATTTATAACTTTCACCCAATTTGGATATTTGTTCAGATCAAATGAATCTCGTGAACCTTTCAACCCAATTAGATTCATCTTCATATTCGTCTTAAGCAAACCGCTACTACCAAAATGGTTCGGTGCTATTGCAGAATCCGAGTAAAAAAATCTTGGTTAATAAGTTAAGTGTCACCTATACGACCTAGGGTTGAGTTTCGCTGCCTTGGGACGTGCGTCCACCCCATTGGTCGCCACCTCTCAGTCTTATAGAAGTAGATCAATCTCGTAGCATTTTCTTTGGGTTTTGTTAGTTACTACCTTTGTCTTGGTTTATTGGTCCCCATTGTATTCTATGCCAAATTTTGACCATAAGTTTAACTTACAAAATATTCATGCATGTCATATAAAATTATATTATTGAAAACTATGTTTAAATATAAATCCAACGATATAATTTTTGTTGGCATGTATTAACATATTGTTAGTTTAATATTTTATCAAAATTTAATACAAATTACAAAGGGGACCAACGAACCAGGACGGAGGTAGTAAAAGTTAGTGATAGTTATTGTTTGTTCTTCGTCAAGTTGATCATACTCCGACACGATCAATAACTTCTTAGAGTTGGCTTAATGATTGCTAAGACACGTTGTAGTCAGATAGTCAAAGTCTACTCCAAAATTGATAGTTACCATCTCATCGAAAGATATTAATCTTTGATAGGATCTACTCATCTTAAGTTGGACGTTTTTTTCTTTCTATTTTGCTATAAAACCATGCTTTATTTTTTGTTGTGTTGGACGTGTCGGATGTTTGTCTGTGTTATGCGGGCCGGGTTCAACTCGACATATCGATCGAATAAAGATGTCCTTTATCAAAGAAAAAAGAGAGCAATTTTTCGGTATTTGATCTGATCGTCACTACTGCGAGGTTCATCTCGCTATAACTCTTAGTATACAGCAAAGAACAACAAAGCAACTTCAGTATTTGATCTGATCATCATTACTGCGAACTTCATCTCGCTATAACTCGTAGCATACATCGAAGACTGATTCAAGCCCTACCACAGCCATAGAAAACAACAGCTAGATAGAAAAAGGAAATAGCATTAAGCAGGCACACGACAAATTGCCCAACATTAGTCAAAGGGATCTATACGTGGGTCATGCTCACTTGCCATTGCCATTCCCGTGCACAAGCATGTTGGGCACATCACCTGGAAATCACCGACAGGCATGAATTAAGATAGACTGTGTGCTCAAGTATGATAGACCATTTGGTTGTTTTTCTGCTGAATCTTCCAGAAAGCATCAAATCGAGTATTGTGAAAATAGACATAGATTAGACACCATACCTTCCCAGCTCCTGAACAATTGGAACAGCGTTCAGTTGTAGAAAGTGAAAAGCGTTTGGTGCCCAACAACATTTTGCTGGCAGAGCAACGGGCACATGGCAGGTATCCTGTGGTACGGAATCAAGTTTAGATAGGCAAATGAAGTAGAGTACAAAAAGCAGGGTCTTTGCTTATGTGCCAGATAGTTGAAAAGGAATATACTCATACCTGTCCCATGGCAATATGTGCATCTGTTCTTTTCTTGCTGCCTCACATTTTTCACTTCAACCAACATTAAGGCTGAAATTACACCAACTGCACCACCTGAAAAGGACGCCACTATGGGATCTACCTGACTGATGGACAGCCAAGAAGAAGTATCAAATTATTATTCTATAAACATCGCTGGATAATCCTGTAAGAGGACAAGTTTCTTTAAATCACCTTAACTGAAGAGGTAAATACATGTTCCGTATAAAATCTTCATAAGAGGTACCACCAAGCCCTAATTTCAGTTCAAGCTGCACCAAATAATCATTTTTTAAGAAGAGTTATTATTTCAAATTACCAACACAGTCTCTGGTTTTAAGAGGACAAGTAACAACAAATTTACAGAGAGATGAAGCTGGCACTTACTATTGGGGCTATTAAGCCACCAAAAATGATTATCCCAGATATGAAAGAGAATGATGTCAAGTAGAGTTGCTTCATTGTCTTTGGTGACTACTTCATACAAAACAAAAGAAATGAATATTACCAAGAAGAACTCAAAAGGCCATTTGCACATAAAATAATTCAGCGTCGGGGGTCGGTCACCGTATAAGGCAAAAACGGAATGGTAGATGGCATCTCCGGCATCTCATTTTCTTCACTGCTGGAACATCTGCTTTCAGCAGCTCTGATTCGCTGCTGCACCCGCAGTCGTCTGACCTGAGAACATTACTCATATTGAGGTAAGCTAAGTACGCTGTTAATTACCAAGCTAGAAAAAAACTACAAGTGCGGAAAACAGGCACCTCTTCCATCAAAAGGAATATTTTGCTGCGCCGACTCTTGATGTTGTCTTGAATCTCTTGTGATTGCATCTGAACGAAGTCTTGTATTGTCTCTGGGCCTTCAATAATGCAAAAACTAGAGAAGAGAACCATGAGTGAGTGGTCGTGGATCTAGCGGTTTCTTGTAAACTAAGTTTACAGAGAATGTTTGTAGATGTTAGTCTAGTACTCCCTGTGTCCCAAAATAAGTGTCTTGACCTTAATATAACTTTGTACTAGAGTTAGTATAAAGTTAAGACACTTATTTTGGGACGGAGGAATATAAGCATTCCAAAAGATGTACATAAGAGATAAGAAGTATATCTACCAGTTTGATGCAGAATTTTGCGCTTTAGCACACTAATCATACTGTATCCACTCACGAGTCAAAGATAAACATTGAAAACTTGTACTCCCTCCGTTTCTTTTTACTTCGCATATAAGATTTGGTCAAAGTCAAACTACACAAATTTTGACCAAATTTACGTAAAAAAATATGAACATCTACAATACTAAAACTGTATAGTATGAAAATACGTTTCATGGTGCATCTGATGATATTGATTTCATATTGTGAATGTTTATATTTAATAATATAAAGTTAGTCAAACTCTACAAAGCTTGACTTTGACCAATCCTTATATGCGGACTAAAAAGAAATGGAGGGAGTATATACTAGATCAGGAAGTTGTGAAATCTCAAGTACAAACCATGAATTGTCGTACAAAGCAGCAAGTACAGTACTAACTTAACAACCCTGTCATTCCATCAATTTTGTACACCGCAAATAAGGGGAATTTTGATTTGATGTGGAGGCTGATGTAAAAGGCAACCTGGATAGGCTGCCGTCTCCGGGCGCCCTGGAGTCGCCGGCGGGAGAGCACCTCCGTAGCATCGTTAGAGCCCGGGGGCCTTCACTCCTCCATACAGCGCAATGAGGCTCAACGGACCGCCAACGGGGAGGAGCGGCCACCGCAACAAACAGACGCTGGGCCGTAGGCCTTGACGCTGGCGGCGTCGCCGAGGACGCGGCGAGGCAAGACATCGCCGGTCTGCGACACGCAGTGCGGTGAGGGCGTAGGAAGAAGGCGGTGTTTGGATAAATGCCGGGCGGCTCGGGGAGACGGGCGGTTGTTTCGCGGTGGGATACGACGAGGCGAGCAGTAGATGACAAACGTGGAGAGACGAAGCATCTCTTCACTCCCCCGTTCACAGTGAAGGATGATTCTGCATAAAAGAAAGATTTGGCCCTACCGGTCAAATCACTATTCCATGGGAAATAAATTTAGATCCATTATAACTGAACGTCTTTCCAGCCATCTCAGTCTATTAGCATTTTCAGCCTTTAGATCAGCAGTTTGGGATGATTTTGGCCGTTAGATTTCCACTTAATCCCGTGCCACGTCACTTCGTTAGCTATCCTGAGCAGAATCTGTAGTGGGCCGCTACTCCGGTGACAATTTTGGAAGCCTAGTATGAAATTGGGCCTGGGCTTCTACCCAGCCGGAAAAGGTACAATAAGCATGACAAGGACAACCTTATTCACCCTTTCCGTTTCTTCATCCTTGCCACGACCAGTCGCTCATGATCTCGTGATTAGAGTTGTGTATGCCGCCTAATCGGATCACAGCCGCGCCCCACGATCCCCTCTTGACCTGAGGGACAAATATCATCCTCCTCCTCCTCACCCCCGTTCCCGTGGGTAGAGCCGCCGCTTCCTCCTGGTCATCTCCGTCGTTCCCTTTTGGCTCACATCTCTTCGCGGAGCAGTCCTCTATCATCCCTATGCTTCGTGGCAAAAGGACTCCTCCGTCTTCGCCCAGTCGCCGCCTACTTCCTCTCCTGTCTTTTCCCCTCAAGGTGCAGCTCTAGGAGAGAGGATGGGATGGAAGATCTATATGATTTAAGAGCGACATCCCACGTCGACATGGTAAATCCTTACCCAAGATCCCCGTGCCATTCTCGATCTGGCAGCCTTGAATTTTCATTGATGCCAGCGTGCACCCGCTTGCAGAGTTGCAGGTACATCTTGCCTCTGTTCTCTTGTGTGATGTACATCCCAGGAGAGAGTCATGGTGTTATTGATGAGATCCCTCCGGCAGATCTGGTACCAACCACGGTGGCTGCTGATTAGGAGCTGCACTACATAACGTGATGCACCATGATGTGGTTTTGTGGTATTCTTCCTTGTATTGAGGAATTAAATATTGTGGTTTACAAGTTTATGCAAATGTGTACATATAATTGACAAGTCTAGGCTCATTCCAAGCTCCATGGCTCATGATGCGAAATTTTGTTGCTAATAGGATTTCATCAATGGCAACTAGTATTTTTCAAGTTGTAAGACTGGTGGAAAGAAGACCCACATAAATTCACGTTGATGTTTTTTTTGAACCGAAAGCATAGAACAATTGTTCTATGGTATAATTATATTAAAGTAAAGTGCAGTATGTACAAAAGTAAAATTTACAAGGAGTCAACCAACTCCAGTTTTATGGAACCCAAAAGGCAACATGGCAAACTAATTTAGAAACTATTCAGTCCAATTAACAAGCAGAGCTTCAAATTTATTCTTGATGCGATGTTGGAGGAGCAGGAGGGAGAACTACTCCCTCCTCGTCACGGAGAGCACCTGGATGATGAAGATGACCACCGGAGAGGGATTCCCCCCTCCAGCAGGGTGCCGGAACGGGTCTAGATTGGCTTTCGGTGGCTACGGAGGCTTCTAGCGGCGGAACTCCTGATCTATTGTGCTCCCGGATGTTTTTAGGGTATATGGAGATATATAGGCGGAAGAAGTACGTCAGGGGAGCCACGAGGGGCCCACGAGGGTGGAGGGCGCGCCCAAGGGGGGTGGGCGCGCCCCCCTACCTCGTGGCCTCCTCGAAGCTTCCCTTACATGGACTCCAAGTCTTCTGGCCTTCTTCTGATCCAAAAATAAGTTCCGTGAAGTTTCACGTCAATTGGACTCTGTTTGATTTTCCTTTTCTGCGATATTCTAAAACAAGGAAAAAAACAGAAACTGGCACTGGGCTCTGGGTTAATAGGTTAGTCCCAAAAATAATATAAACGTGTATAATAAAGCCCATAAACATCCAAAACAGATAATATAATAGCATGGAACAATCAAAAATTATAGATACGTTGGAGACGTATCACATTTCCATAGACATTCCGGGATAGATTTCCATGCAACTTTCCACCGTTCTGTTTATTATGACACTCTTCATCATTGTCATATTGCTTTGCATGATCATGTAGTTAACATCGTATTTGTGGCAAAGCCACCGTTCATAATTCTTTCATACATGTCACTCATGAGTCATTGCACATCCCGATACACCGCTGGAGGCATTCACATAGAGTCATGTTTTGTTCTAAGAATTGAGTTGTAACTAAATAAAGTGTGATGATCATCATTATTAGAGCATTGTCCCATGTGAGTAAAGGATGATGGAGACTATGATTCCCCCACAAGTCGGGATGAGACTCCGGACGAAGATAAATAAATAAAAAAAGAGAGAAAAAAAGAGGCCATAAAAAAGAAGAGAAAAGGCCCAAATAAAAAAATGAGAGAAAAAGAGAGAAGGGATAATGTTACTATCCTTTTACCACACTTGTGTTTCAAAGTAGCAACATGATCTTCATGATAGAGAGTCTCCTATGTTGTCACTTTCATATACTAGTGGGAATTTTACATTATAGAACTTGGCTTGTATATTCCAATGATGGGCTTCCTCAAAATGTCCTAGGTCTTCGTCAGCAAGCAAGTTGGATGCACACCCACTTAGTTTCTTTTGTTGAGCTTTCATACACTTATAGATCTAGTGCATCCGTTGCATGGCAATCCCTACTCACTCACATTGATATCTATTGATGGGCATCTCCATAGCCCGTTGATACGCCTAGTTGATGTGAGACTATCTTCTCCTTTTGTCTTCTCCACAACCACCATTCTATTCCACCTATAGTGCTATGTCCATGGATCACGCTCATGTATTGCGTGAAGATTGAAAAAGTTTGAGAACATCAAAAGTATGAAACAATTACTTGGCTTGTCATTGGGGTTGTGCATGATTTAAATATTTTGTGTGGAAGATAGAGCATAGGCAGACTATATGATTTTGTAGGGATAACTTTCTTTGGCCATGTTATTTTGAGAAGACATAATTTGTTTGTTAGTATGCTTGAAATATTATTATTTTTATGTCAATATTAAACTTTTGTCGTGAATCTTTCGGATCTGAACATTCTTGCCACAAGAAAGAAAATTACATTGAGAATTATGCTAGGTAGCATTCCACATCAAAAATTCTGTTTTTATCATTTACCTACTCGAGGACGAGCAGGAATTAAGCTTGGGGATGCTTGATACGTCTCCGACGTATCTATAATTTTTGATTGTTCCATGCTATTATATTATCTGTTTTGAATTTTTATGGGCTCTATTATACACTTTTATATTATTTTTGGGACTAACCTACTAACCCAAGGCCTAGTGCAAATTGCTGTTTTTTTGCCTATTTCAGTGTTTCACAGAAAAGGAATATCAAACGGAATCCAAACGGAATGAAACCTTCGAGAGAGTTATTTTTGGTACAAACGTGATCCAGGGGACTTGGAGTGGACGTCAAGAAAGAAACGAGGGAGCCATGAGGCAGGGAGGCGTGCCTGCCCCCTGGCGCGCCCCCACCCTCGTGGGCCCCTCGCAGCTCCCCTGACGTACTTCTTCCTCCTATATATATCCATATACCCCAAAAACATCCAGGAGCACCACGAAACCCTATTTCCACCGCCGCAACCTTCTGTACACAAGAGATCCCATCTTGGGGCCTTTTCCGGAGCTCCGCCGGAAGGGGAATCGATCACGGAGGGCTTCTACATCAACTCCATAGCCTCTCCGATGATGTGTGAGTAGTTTACCACAGACCTTCGGGTCCATAGTTATTAGCGAGATGGCTTGTTCTCTCTCTTTGGATCTCAATACAAAGTTCTCCTCAATCTTCTTGGAGATCTATTCGATGTAACTCTTTTTGCGGTGTGTTTATCGAGATCCGATGAATTGTGGGTTTATGATCAAGTTTATCTATGAACAGTATTTGATTCTTATATGAAATCTTTTATGTATGATTAGCTATCTTTGCAAGTCTCTTCGAATTATCAGTTTGGTTTGGCCTACTAGATTGATCTTTCTTGCAATGGGAGAAGTGCTTAGCTTTGGGTTCAATCTTGCGGTGTCCTTTCCCAGTGACAGCAGGGGTAGCAAGGCACGTATTGTATTGTTGCCACTGAGGATAAAAAGATGGGGTTTATATCATATTGCTTGAGTTTATCCCTCTACATCATGTCATCTTGCCTAATGCGTTACTCTGTTCTTATGAACTTAATACTCTAGATGCATGCTGGACAGCGGTCGATGTGTGGAGTAATAGTAGTAGATGCAGAATCATTTCGGTCTACTTGTTGCGGACATGATGCCTATATACATGATCATGCCTATATACTCATAATTATGCACTTTTCTATCAATTACTCGACAGTAATTTGTTCACCCACTGTAATACTTATGCTATCTTGAGAGAAGCCACTAGTGAAACCTATGGCCCCCGGGTCTATCTTTTATCATATAAGTTTCCAATCTATTTTACTTTGCAATCTTTACTTTCAATCTATATCATAATAATACCAAAAATATTTATCTTATTATTATCTCTATTAGATCTCACTCTCGTAAGTGACTGTGAAGGGCTTGACAACCCCTTTATCGCGTTGGTTGCGAGGTTCTTATTTGTTTGTGTAGGTACGAGGGACTTGCGTGCAGTCTCCTACTGGATTGATACCTTGGTTCTCAAAACTGAGGCAAATACTTACGCTACTTTGCTGCATCACCCTTTCCTCTTCAAGGGAAAACCAACGCAGTGCTCAAGAGGTAGCGAGGGACTTGGTGGAAAATTGGCCTGACGACTCCATACGCCATCTCACCAGGTCCTGGCCGGCATCCATGATAGGTTCGTGAAGTGCAACGCACGCCAGTAGCTCATGCCAGGCGGCAGATTCCAGAGGCCCAAATGGCCTCCGGAATGCGAGGTGCCCTAAGTCAATAAGGGCCCTCTCAACTACGATCGAAGGGTCGATAGCTATGGAGAAGACGTCGGGGAAGTGCGCAGCAAAGGGGGTGTCTCCAGCCCACCTATCAAACCAAAACAGAGTCGTAGCCCCAGATCCAACCGAGATGGAGGTCCCAATGCAGAGGACGGGGAGGAGCTCGACGACCGACTACCAGAACTGGGAATCACTAGATCGCTGACAAAATGCAAGGGGTTGCCCACGTAGATACTTGTTCTGGATGATGTCGAGCCAGAGGCCACCATGGCCTTGCGAGATGCGCCGGAGCCAATGGGATAAGAGGGCGATATTCATGCGCTTAGAGCACATAATACCGAGGCCTCCTTGTTCCCGGGGCTTGCAAATGTCAGGCCAGCTGACCATGTGGTATTTCTGCTTATTATTGTCGCCAGCCCAATAGAAACGAGACTGGACCTTGGCGATCTTGTGGTGCAGAGTCTCGTGAAGGTTGTAGAAGCACATGAGGAACAAGAGGAGACTGGATAGGGAGGAGTTGATGCGAATCGTCCGAGCCGCCTTAGACAACCACCTACCCTGCCAAGGTTCAATGCGCGTTTGCAGCTTGGCCACGGTCGGACGCAAGTCTGCAATGGTAAGCCGGGAGTCACTAATGGGCGTTCCCAAGTAAGTCGTGGGGAAGGAACCCAAGCGGCAGTTGAGCCGGTTGGCTATGTCCTGGCACTCGGCCGGGGAGTAGCCCATCACCATCACATCACTCTTGTCGAAGTTGATCTTAAGGCCAGACATTTGTTGGAAGCAGAGGAGAAGGAACTTGAGATTAGAGATGTCCGTCTCCGAGCCTTCGACCATGATGATGGTGTCGTCGGCGTACTGGAGAAGGGAAATCCCAGAACCGCCGGCCAGATGGGGCGTTATCCTGCGAATATGGCCAACCACCTTAGCCCTATCCAAGATGGCGACAAGCGCATCAGCCACCATGTTGAACAATAATGGGGAGAAGGGGTCGCCTTGTCTCACCCCACAGAGAGTGGGGAAGTAAGGGTCTATCTCCCCATTGATGTTCACAGCAGTATGACCGCGGGAGACCATCTTCATCACTCTAGTGATCCACCGGTCGTCAAAGCCTTTCCGAAGCTGGACTTCCTGAAGGAAGGGCCAACTAACAGTGTCATACGCCTTATGAAAATCAATCTTGAGGAAAACCGCCTTGAGGTGTTTAGATCGGACCTCATGGAGAACTTCATGAAGAACAAGCACCCCATCCAGAATATACCGCCCTTGGATGAAGGAGGATTGGTTAGGGTGAGTAATGTGGTCCGCAAGGAGGGTCACCCTATTGGCGTACCCTTTTGCCAGAATCCGGAAAATCACATTGATGATAGTGATGGGGCCGAATTGGCAGATGTCGGAGGCCCCAAGAACGTTGGGGATGAGCGAGATGATCCCATAGTTAAGGCGCCCAAGGTCAATCACTCCGACGAAGAATTCGTCGAAGATGGCCATGATCTCAGGCTTAATCACGTTCCAGAAAGTCTGGAAGAATTTAACCGGGAGACCATCAGGACCCGGGGCCGAGGTAGGGTTCATGCCGCTAATGGCTGTCCATACCTCGCCCTCGAAGAAGGGGGCTGTAAGGGCCACGTTCTCCGAAGCGGAGACCAGCTGGGGCCAGTCCAACAATCATGGGCGAGAGAAATGCCACTCCTAGGAGCGGCCGAGAACAAGGACCTATAGAACCCATCGACATGGATCCAAATGTCATGGGGGGTCTACAGGAGGGTTGCGCCATCCCAGAGGAGGGGGGTGGTGTTACGTCTACATCGGCCATTGGCGATGGCCTGAAAGTAAGCCGTGTTTGCGTCTCCCTTCAGCACCCATTTTTGGGCACCATGAAGATGCCAGTAGGCCTCCTCATCGGTGTAGATGACGGAGAGTTGGTCTTCTAAGTCGTATCGAGAGAGCCACTCATAGGGGAAGAGGCTGGTCGCGTCCGCACGCAGATCTAGAGCCTGGATGGCGGTCAACAGAGCCTTCTTGCGCTCGCGGAGGTCCCGCTCCAGGTTGGCCCCCCATCCCTTCATGAATTGTCGGCTATACTTGGCACAGAATTGCCACTTGTCGATGGCCGAGGGGGGGCGAGGATGGGGGTGCGCACGGGCCTCCACCCAGAGAGCGCCAACAACCTCCACAAACCCGGTCTAGGACAACCAGAATGTCTCAAACCGGAATCGGGGGGGGGGGATCGCCGGTCGCTCATCAGCGGAGGACAGGAGGAGGGGCACGTGGTCGGAGCCAATCCGGGTGATGCCCCGAAGGGAGGCTAGGGGGCAACGGAGGTCCCATTCCAGGGAGACTAGGACCCTGTCCAGGACGGACTGGGTCGGGGACGAGTGCCGATTGGTCCAGGTGAACCTGGCACCAATCCTATGTAACTCACGGAGACCAAGGTCAGCAATGCAGTCGTTAAACATTTGCATCCGTGCAAAGTTTACATTCGCATTGCTCTTGTATTCAGTGAATCGGAGGAGGTTAAAATCGCCTCCCACCACCACCAGAAGAGAGGCGGCATAGATCTTCCAATGGAGCTCCTCGAGGAAGGCGGCAGACCTACTATGGTCTGCCGGGCCATAGACGATAATGATCTCCCATTTGAAATTAAGCGCCCGTTCGTAGAGTTCCATGCTAACAAAGAACTGGCCCCGGTCCATAATACCCACCTCGAAGGTGGCATCCTTCACGCCTAAAAGGATGCCACCCGATTGACCGGTGCTCCCACTAGAAGGGAGCCAATGCCAAGCAAAGAGGTGAGAGCTCAGACGATCGAGCTCCGGAAGAGAGAATTCCGTGCGCATGGTTTCTTGGATGGTGACAATGTCAATGTGTTCATCACGCCTGTACTCGATGAGTTGGCGGCGACGGCCATCATGACCAAAGCCGCGGATGTTCCAGAAGAGGGCACACATTAAGGGGCCATTGGGGGGATGCTTGACCCTAGGACGCGAGATGCGCTGTGGGCGCGAAGGGCGGCGGTACGAGACCGCGTGCGACCACGGAGGTCGGCCGCGGCGAGAGGGAGAAGGCCCCCGGTCCGCCTAGGCAGCGCGGGGGTGGCGTCCACCTCGGAGGGCGGGGGAGCAGGGGGAGAGAGCAGAGCCGCTCGGGCTTCCGCTAGTCGACCGCCGAGAATCTCATGGGCCTTGATGGCCTCGATCTGGATTAAGAGGGGAGCAGCCTCCCCCTAAAAATGATCGCATAATCTGTCGCAACTTTCACAAGGTGACCCAGCGGAACCAACTCGAGAGCAGAAAATGAGCAAGTAGAGGTAGAGGCGGGGGGGGCATTAGTGGTACCTGGCTCCAGGTTCTGAGCTTTGCCCGGAGCTTTGCCCGAGCGGGGATGGGCAGAGCCGGGCCGCCATCGGGACGGGCAGCGTCGAGCCGAGCGCTCCGGCGGGAGGCCATCACCGGGGAGGAGGCAGACCTGCCACGGCGGGAGTAGGCGGCGGACCGCGGAGGGGGAGGCTGGGAGGCCACGGGAGTGGTCACCCGGGTCTCCCCGTCCGCGTCAGGGGCCGCCG
This sequence comes from Triticum urartu, assembly GCF_003073215.2. NCBI lineage: Eukaryota > Viridiplantae > Streptophyta > Magnoliopsida > Poales > Poaceae > Triticum > Triticum urartu. Next base: position 222,622,751 of record NC_053027.1, on the reverse strand, counting down.
CGGGGATGAGCCGGAGGGCTGGCGTAGAGTAGTCGAGGAGCGAGGGAGTCGAGGGAGGAGCTGTCGGAGGTGCGGGTCGGGGTAGAAGAATAGTGCAGGGGGCTGGGGTGACGACACCGGAGTCAAGTGGGGGGAGGGGGCTGGCTCGGACCGACCCAGTGAAGCGAGCAGGCAGATCGGAGGAGCCAGCGGTCCTGGCTCGATAGTGGAGCAGGGGCCGAGGAGGGGGAGGCCGACGGGAGAGAAGTCAGCCCCCAGCTCCACAGCGCTGTCCACACCCCCCAAGGCTAGGGCGCGATCGACGGCGGAGGGTCCCAAGCCAGCCAACGGAGGGAGCGGAGCCTCTCCCAAGGCCGGCTCGGCGACGGAGAAGCCGGTAGGGAGCGTGGCGAGGACACCGGGAAGACCACCAGGCCTACACTCGACGCGTCGCTCCCCTCCATGGTCTAGCAGTCCGGGGCCGGGGAGTTGTCCCGAGGCTGCGGAGGGTCGGGGAGGGGGGCAAGTGCAGCCTGGCGGCCCTGTGTCCCAGCAGCAGGTGGAGGAGGTGAGGGCAAAGGAGAGCGGGAGCGCGAGTCGTCGGAGGCCACATCATCGTCAAAGCAGTGGGAGCGGTGGTGGTGATGGCCGTGGTAGTCTCCGTCGGCCCCGGGATTGCCACCGGGAGGCCCATCATTGGAGAAGCGAGGGCGGCCCACGTGGTTGGGAGGCTCGGGAGCGATCCGGAGGTCAAAGGCCTGGTCGTTGAAGAACACCCGGATGGTGGCACGCAGCTTGGAGGAGTCGAGGCACTTGACCTTGACTCGAACCTCCTCCTCTTTGCGGAGGGAGAGCTCGTCCACCACCACCACCTTGCCCAGGATCTGGGACATCTGGCGGATGACAACCTCAGACCGAGCAATGTCTGGGAGGCCACCCACAAGGATCCAAGCCATATCCAGGACAGCTACCGCCTTCGGGTCGAGGACCGGCTCAGTGATGTTGACGACGAGCTGGTGGAGGGTGAGAGTGATCTGACCACTGCGGGTGGCATAGCCGTAACTGATGGCGTCGGGGAAGATCACGATGAAGACGTTGCCGGCGGAAAGAGTGACCACCCAGTCCCACTGGCGCTGGTAGAGGTGGTTGAGCTCGGCCTCGATTATCTCCGGGGAAGCCACCCCATCCACCACCGTGACGATCGCCTGGAGCGAGGGGGTGGGTGGCAGAATGTTGGGGACCTCGAGGTGGAAGAACCCCAACCCCTCGATGTCGTGGCCGTACATTATGAGCTTAGTAGGAACGGGGCGATCCGGGCACAGAAGGGCGGGGTGGCCCGGGTCCTTGCATATGTAGCAATAGTGGGGGTTGACAAAATGGAGTTGGGAGTGACCCGCCACACCGCAATTGAAGCACGGAGGACGGGGAGACCGGACACCGGCTCCGGGGCATACGAAGAGCCCGGGGCAAGCATAGCGGCGGTGGCTAAGATGCCACGGCCCAGACCCCACCGTTTCTTCTTCTTGTTCTGGCCTTGGCGGCCGTGGGCCGGAGCACCACCCGCCACCGCCATCGAAGCCGAAGGAGCCGCGGCGGTAGCGTCTGGGGGGGTGGTGTAATTCCGGGCCGCGGCAGGCGGCTGAGGAGGTTGGGGACGGGGTGACGGGAGGCGAGGGGGCCGCAAGGGAGAGGGGGAGCAGCCGCGGCGAGGGGCCGGGGAGAGCGAGCGGCAACGGTCGCGCCAGTCGGCCGCGGCACCGGCCGGAGAGCGAGAGCGGCCGCGACGGTCGGTGCGACCCGGGGAGCGGCGGTCCTCCCGACGGCCATCACGAAGCTCGCGGAGCTCCCGCCGGAGTTCCTCCTCACAGCGGACTGCGTCCGAGGAGGGGTGGGGCCGATCGTCATAGTGCCTTTTGTGCCGAGCCTCCCTGTCATCCCATTCCCGCGGCATGGCCAGCTGCACCGAGGGAACAAGGGAGGGAGGAGGGGCGGGGACGCGGGTGACGGGGAGCAGGGAGGCGGCACAGGCGACAGAGGCGAGGCGGCGAGTGGAGCGCAGAGGGGAGCAGCGACCAGCGAGCTGGAGGCAGCGGGGAGGGGAGTCAAGGCGAGAGGGAGGCCATATTCCTGCAGCGGCATGGGTGGGCCTAGGGCACCTGGGAGGCCCAGCCGGGTTGGGCCGGCCCAAGCCACAGGGGAATGGCCCAGCAGGCGCAGGGGGGACGGGCCTAGGCCCAGCAGGCCACGACCCCGAACGGCAGGGCCCAACGAGGGGCGCGGGGTGGCTGCCCGAAGGGTTTCCCCTCCACGGGCTACCGCCGCCGCCACCGCCATCGTCGAAGCATCGTTGCAGGAGAGGGCCAGCCACGGGCGGCTGAGGTGTACAGGCGACCAGAAACGGAGAGTAGAAGATTCGAAGGCTGCAATGAAGGGGCGGAAGGGGGAGGAGCGCGCAATGGGCGCGGCGCAATCATCGGCGTGGCGAGCCAACGGCAGGGGCGGCGCCGGCGAGGACGAGGGGGCGGCCGGGGACCGGCGCCACGACACCCGAGGCCTACCCACCTCCGAGCGGCCGACGACTCCCCAGGAGCGTGGCCGGCGGCGACGGGAACCAACACCTCCCAAGGACGAGCCTTGCGGCCTGGCACCGGAGCAGAGCACAGCAGCCGCCGCGAGCCGGCGGCAGAACCTCGCACGGGGGAGGCTGAGCTGCCGGCCACGTAGGATGGCGCAGCTCGCCGAGGGGCCGGGGAGGAGCGGCACATACGAGTGGCAGAGGGAATGGGAAGGGGGGAATCGTTGTCATCCTCGGCGAGATCATCCCAATAGAGCCGCGCCGGGGAGGAGGGGGGGCGTGACGGGGACAGGGGAGGGGAGATCGGCGAAAATGGGTGCGACGGAGGGGCCGAGGGCACGCCGGGGCAGGTTTGGGCACCGGGCGCGCCAGACGTCACGGACGAAACCACGGGCGGGGCGCGTCACTAGAGCCAGCGCAAGCCATCCCTTCTGTCTTTCTATTCCTTAGCTGAAATTCTCCTAGCAGAATCTGTGATGTGGGTATCCTGTTCCTAGGTTTGCTTCACCACCTCTTTAAAACCTTGCACTTTCATCCAAAAGTTTACAAACCTGGAAATTTTGGACTTAGGAATGTGTGTACTAATTTGGATCAAACATGGGGTGTGATCAGAGATTGGTTTGGCAAGAGGTAAGGCCAAAGTATTGAGGAATTCATTGGTCCAAGATTCTGAAGTAAAAACCCAATCCAACTTCTCTAAAAGAGGGGTATCTTGCATATTACTCCAAGTTTAATTTCTTCCCTTCAGTGGGATTTCAACCAAAGCTAGGGCAATAGCCTCATTAAATTGTAATATATCTGTGAAGTTGCCTCCTGCCCTGTTTCTATCACTTGGAAATCTGACATAGTTGAAACCACCCATGATAATCCATTTGGTATCTACTGGCATTTGGATATCCTTGAACCAATCTAGAAATTGAGTCTGGTCCTTGACTGGGCACATAAATATTTGAGAGAATGAAAGACTCTCCAGACAGAGCATATGTAAAATGAACAGACAAGAAAAAATCATTATGGAAAAGATTTTCCCCTGCAAACAGAGAGCCATTCCAAGAAATTAGTAGTCCTCTCGAAGCACCTACTAAGGGGAGAAACTCAAATTGATTAATCCTTATGGGACAAAAATTCTTGAGATATCTAGCATCAAATAATTCTCTCTTGGTTTCTTGAATGCAGATGATGTCAGGATTGGACTCAACAATTTTATTCTTCAGAGCTAGCCATTTATTAGAATCATTAATGCCCCTAATATTCCAATTCAATATGTTCCAGTTTTTGTTCATTTGTGTCATGAGGAAGTAGAGTTGTAAAGTCTGTGATTATGCCTTTTAACTGTAAAATTCAACAAACTATAACCAGCACATTGGTCCAGACAACTGTCAAAAACCCATAGAGTCTAGCAATAGAAAAAACCAATCCCTAACTGATCCATCACTTTCAAAGAAATTCTCAATTCATGAGAGATAACCAAATAACAATTATGCACAACACACATTCCGCTCCAAATAACACAGGTGCACCAAATAACTCCCCAAAACAAGGATTTAATAGGACTGAGATAGGACAAGCTTCCAGCCATATCTTGTGACATAGTTCCTACAATAACTGAACAAAATGAAGCCCATAGTGCAAGGTTCCAATATAAAGCAAGCATCCCACTGTCAAAAGTGCTAATAATCAGGTCTAGCATCATTATATGGTAGTAGAACTGGAACTATATTTCACTAAGGCCTGAAGATGGCAGGCTTCTTCCGCACCCCCTTAGGCGCACCCTTTGTCTCCTTCTTCTTCTTGGGCTGCTGAAGCATCTCCTCTGTGCAATACTTAGCGTTGGCCTTGCAAAAGGAAATAGAGAGATTTTTAATAACTCTTGAGGCTAAAGCAGGTGGATCAATACTGCAAGGGAGACAATTTTTATCTTTACAGACTTTCCCTCTAAAACCTTTGTTAGCTTCCTGCAATCTGTAGCTTCTCCTTACCTCAGTTTCACAGATGGGTGCCTCATCCTTCCTTTTCTTTCTAGCATAAACAATAGAGGTGCTTGCGGAGCGTACTCCTTGATCTTCCCCACCAATGTTGTGCGTAGGGGTTAAAGCTTCTTGGGCTGAAGAAACTTCCTGCTCTAGACTTATCTGTTGACATGTAGGTATATGACCAGAGATGCATGAGTCAGGTAAAGCAAAAGGAATGAGCTTCTTGTTAACAGATCCTTCAATGATATAATTCTAGAGTTGAGAAGATAACAGAGATTTAGCCTAGTCAAAATTTGCAGGTGTTAAGAGGGCAACAGTGACAAACTTAAACCATTCACAAGGTACCTCAACCACTATGTTCATTCCATCAGTAGGCTTAAAGTGGTTTTTCCACAACTCTAGACCTTCCTTAGACATAAAATCATCCCCTGCATCTAACATAGAGGGACCTGCTATTAAATCTCTGAGTTGAGGATCCAACTGCTCTGGTTTTTGCACATTAGTAGAAGTAGTTGCAAGATTGAAAATAGGGAAAGGGAATCAGGAGGGGCCCCAAGACTGGTACCTTCAAAGCTGTCAGTAGCAGTGTGTGCATTCTGTGGAATAAAATCAGCAGCAGCTGTGCCTCCCTGTGCCATAGTGTTGTTCTCAGACATTAAAGGTGGAATACTGAAACTGTTGTCTAACTGTAAACCTTCTGAGGCGCTTTGGTGGTGCACTATCAATATTTTGATTGACCTCCACAGTTGTATCATCAGCAGTGGCAAGGTTGACATCCACTAGAAGAATAGGTAGTTGAGGAACATCCTGGTCTACTTGCAGCATTTCTGCAGTGGCATCTTCCTATTGAACTGCAACAAGTTGTTATTGTGGGGCTGTAAAGAAGTCTGTTCCAGAACATGAGCCTCTGGAACTCCAACTAGCTCTGGTATTGGCAGGTTAAGATCAAAATTTTCCTGAATTTCTGGGTGTTGATCTGGGCTGACCAGAGGGGCTAGAAGTTCTACAAGATTCAGTGGGAGAGGACCTCCAACTACAGAGCTATCAGACTTAGCTTCCCCAGGAGACACTACAATTTTTAGGCCTAGAGATAGGGTCAAACCACTGCACTACAAAAAAAATACACTTCCGTGATGGTACGTGTTTGTCACAGTAGGTCGCGTTTTCTGTCATGCATGTACATCCATGACAAATTTATGACAGAATCAAGATAGTCATACCTGTGCTGTCGTAGAAGTGTTCCATGACATTGCCAAAATTATCATGATGGAAGTGTCCACTTCCATGACGATAAATCGCGCGTCACAGAAGTGCTTTTGTCAAGGGTGACCGACACGTGGCATCCACCGTAACGGAACGCCGTTAAGCTATCGGGTCAGATTTTGGATCCGATAACCCGTTAACAGCCACGACCAATGCCGATTTTCCACGTGTAAAATTCTCATTGGCTGACGGGTCCACGCGTCAGCTCCGCGTTGGCACAGGTGTCACTCATCCAATGGTCGAGATGGGCCTATGATATGTTGACACGTGGACCGGCCCAAAAGTGGCCCACAAAGATTAAATGGGCCGGCCCAACCGAAGGCCCATAAGATTTAGCGGACCATAATGGGCCATCCAAGCTAAAGGCCCACAAAATTTAGCGGACCATAATGGGCCGGCCCAGCTAAAGGCCCACATGATTTTGCAGACCATAATGGGCCGACCCAGCTAAAGGCCCACAAGATTTTGCGGACCACAATGGGCCGGCCCAGCTAAAGGCCCAACATTCTCTATCAAATCGGCCTGTCAACGGCCTGTCCTAAACTTGTCATCAACGCGGCCCATGGTCACTTCTGGCCCGTTAACAGTCCGCTAAGTAATTGGGCCGAATTACAGCCTGGTGTATTTCCGGCCTGTTAAAGGTCCGGCTTCATTTGGGCTCATTTACAGGCCATCAAAACTTTCAGCCCATAAATGACCGTGAAGGATTTGGGTCATATTCGGCCATGTCTGAGATTAGGCCTGTTAGAGGCCCACTATAGCTTTGGGCCACTTTCGGCCTATTGTCATTTTCGGCCTGTTAGCGCCAGACGTAAACCATGGGCCATATGTGGCCCAACGTCATATCGAGCCCATTAACGGCCCATATAAAAATGACGATAATCTAGCCTGACCAAAGTTCCGGCCTGTTAAAGGCCCGTGTATTAGGTCGGCGCATTTACGGCCTATCCAAATTTTGGCCTGTTAAAGTCCAGTGGGTTATTTGGCACAATCAGGGCCCAATCTCACTTTCGGTCTATTAAAGGCCCATGTATTTTATGGGCTCGAGATATTTACACCTGTAAACGGCCTATTTTTACTGAAGGCCCAAATTATGTTTAGGCCTGTTAAAGGCCCACTATGGGCACATGCCTACCAGAAAAATATGAAAGCTTATGCTGATTTAGGCCCAGATATTTTTAGTGGGCTACATGCCAATTTTGGCCCGTAATCGTTTTTAGCCCAATTGGAATGGGCCCGACGAATGTTGGCATATTGGGCTCCTACGAAGGTTTCGGCCGAATACATTACTAAGATAAACCTACACTATACAAAAATAGCGTCGTAATTACTGCAGCCTGAGGCAGCATCATAAATGTTGTATCACAACAAAATAAATTCCAACCATACAACAAAAGGCCTGTTGGCATAAAGTTTACAGTCCTTCCAGATAAAAGCACCATCAGATGTATAGAAGCACATATCATTTGACCTGAGTGCTAATGTTTCAGGCTGTAGAATCTGATGGAACAACACGATCTCCACCTTTTTTCCGCCATTGCTCTTGAACAACGAAGCGAATGTCTGATAGTCTGGTTTCAAAACCATTCATATCTTGACGACATTTCTCAACCACTATTCTTGTTTCCAAAACAACGTCCATTAGGGATTGGACTTGTGTCTGGAGCACAGATATATCACTCTGTCTAGCAGGAAGATTTTGTTCAGTAGGCGATTTGGACGAGGTTACCTTGACAACCAACCCAAAATTACGCAGGAAGGTGCTTTTTGCACTGTTAGTGGAGAGATACTGACTCACTGCAGCAAGAGGTGACATTGTGCCTGTAGTAGCCTCGTCACCTTCAGGTGGTTGTGGCTGTTCAATCATTTGTTCCATAGCTTCCTGAAAGTTTGAACTTGTAGATTAGTGTACCAGATAAGTTACTAATGAGACAAAAATAAACAAAATAGGTTAAACGTTTATACATAACTTATTTTGGTGAACTACTGTAATACATTAGCATGTATTGTAGTGCCAACTACATAATAAAATCACTTTCGGAACATATGTCCATGTAGCATGCCTACTGTATTGTCTATTTCCTCACATTCGTTGACATCTAAGGATAAAGAGACATGGTTTAAAGTAGGATGAACATAGTATGACATCATTCATATCATGGGCAAACAAATATAAAACAAACAGACTATTTTATCATTGTGTGCGCACATGAACATAACAACTAGATTACAGATCAAGACCAAAAGAATATCCTTCATCTCTTTTAAACCATGTAAGGTGAAATGATATGTTAAGACAACTGTGAATAAAAGTGAACAGAGTAACTGACATTGGCTGCAAACCAAGTAGTTAAATGAACACATCACAGTACCAATCAGTTCAAGGCAGGAGGAGTAAGGACTTACAACAGCGGCTTGAACTGGTGTGCTCATGCCCTTCATCTTGCTAGTGTGGCAATCCTTGAAGATTTGTACTGCATTCGGTTCAGGTTCTTTTTGGTCCGCATGGGATTTCCTCTATATTTGGAACAAGTCAATATAGATACGATAATATGGCACAAAAAAAGAAGGAAGTAGCAGCTATTTACAAGAGCCTCACAGTGTGCAATATAGCTACGAGATCCTGTGGTCTGTTGGAATTTCACTTTAGAACGGTTGGTTTTGTTCTTCAAACAGTTAGCCTAGAAGAAGATACACTTGTAAGGCACATACATAAATACAAGTTCAATATGTGGTCTGATCAAATACATATAGCATACCTGATACTTTGGATCAGACCAGTGTTTAACGAGGGTTGTCCAGTCTTCATCTGTAATATATTCCACTGGAGATGTTTGGGCGATTGCATTGTTAGCCTTGCCTTCAAAGTGAGATTTTATAAGGTGGTACCGATATTGTCGCAGAGTAGACTGAAAAACATGAGTGCATGCTTGTCTAGTTGCATCGTCTTTCGGATCCAACTTGAACCTCATCTGTTGAAAAAAGAATGTGAGTCTTATTAGGAGGAAGCTAGAAAGTATGGGATAGAGCAAGACAATATTACTAATTGCGATGAATAACATTACTTACGGATAAATGGTCAAGGAAGGTGTTAAACTGGGTATTGTCTTTCTCATTCCTGTACTGGATCCACGTTGGGAGGATACGTGCATGACACCTAACGGCAACGGCTGCCTCTGATACTAACTTGGCTGACTCTGTAGCATCATGTGGCCTTTTTAAACCTGCCTCAAAATGGATCTCCATTCTTCCTCCTTTAGATTTTGTTAATCTGTCAAGCATTATCCCTGATGTCTGTTTCCGCTTGCACCGTGGTGCTAGTTCAACAACGAATATGGAAAGTGTTAGTGTACATCAAACTGTGAGAGTACATATAAAGGAGCATGCAACTGCAACTTGACTCGGTCAGGTATCGTCTTGGTGTTGATTCCCATGAGGTTCATCTGATCTTGCCAAGTCCTGTTGTGTCAGTAGTGCTTCGGAAGTAGTGTTAGGTGTGAAGGCAGCTTGGGAACTGGCCAGTTCCGGAGCAAACGAACGAGTAACTGGTTGAGATGCCGGTACAGTTGAAGCGGATGCTGCAGCTGGTGGAGCAGGTGATACTGTGTTTGTAGATTTAGCTGGTGGACTTGGACCTTCTACTGCACTATAAATACCAGCAGAATCTCGACGGCAAAACCTTTTCCGTTTCACCCGACGAGTAACAACACTCCCTACTATATTATTTTCCTTACTCTTTTTTGACTTTGCCATGTCAAGTTGTACCCACAACACAAAAGAATAAAATCACTCTTCAGAACTCATTGATGCATGATACAGACAAGCAATACTTTGATGTAAGACAACCGTATGAGGATGGAATATGTAAGAAAAATAGGACGGCATGACATATTCATAGATACGATGTGCAAACAAAGTAGAAGGATTTTCAAGAAAATAGAAGTAATGCAAGCTAGACACCATATGAAAGATGCAACCAATATTACTCTGCCAAGTTAAAAGTGTCTTGTCATAAGTGGCAATTCGAAAAATTAGAAGCAGTACAACGTAGAAATCAATGCAAGATGCAACCACTATCAAGCTGCCATGTTAAAAGCGTCCAATCATGAGTGACTGATGCAGGATACACAACAGCAGTACTTTGATGTAAGAACATGGTATGATAGATAGATGCAGTGTATTCTAGACACAGAAAGCCATGTCATATGCACATGTATAACGTATAAACTCAGCAGGTGCAATTTAATCAAAATAGAAGAAATACAGGCTAGACAACATATGCAACATGAAACCAATTATCACACTGTCAACTTAGAGCAAGCACCTGCGAGGTGGAGTACGGGAGATGAACTCATCTTGTAGACTTGGGACTTCAACTTCATTAGCAGTAGCAGTGGAAAATCTATAGAGTCTCTGTTTGCGTCGGTGCGGAGGACCACCAACATCCTCTAACTTACTCTTTTACTTCCTATTTTCTGATATTGCCTTATGAAGTCAAAACCACAAGAAGATGAATAAAATTAGCTCTGCATAACTGGTTGATGCATGATACAGACGAACACTACTTTGATGTAAGGCAAGCGCAGGATAGGAGGATGGAATATATACAAAAAAAGACAGTGTTTCATATTCACATGTATGATAGGAGGATGGAATATGTATGAAAAAATAGTAAGCAGAAGGCATTTCAAAAAAATTAGAAGAAATGAAAGCTAGGCACCATATGAACATGCAACCAATATCACTCTATCAGGTAAAAAGTGTCTCGTCGTAAGAGCCATTTCAAGAAATTAGAAGCAGTACAAGCTAGAAGACAATGCAAGATGCAACCTACATCACAGTCCCAAGTTAAATGTGTCTTATGGGTAAAGATCGTTGTAGGTATAAGTTGTAAGCTACGCAGATGCAATTCAACATAATCAGAAGCAATACAAACTAGACATCATACGGAAAATGCAACCACGTATAACAGTTCCAAGTAAGAGCAAGCACCTGTGATGGTGGAGTAGGGGAGATGTGCTCATCATGTACACGTATGTTCTAGAAACAGGAACACGTGTCATATTCACAGGCATTATGTGTAAAGTAAGCATATGCAATTCAAGTTAGAAGCAATACAAGCTAGACATCATACGCAACATGCAACCACATATAATAGTGTCAAGTTAGAGCAAGCACCTGTGATGGTGGAGTAGGGGAGATGTGCTCATCATCTACACAGCTACGTTGACTGTCCAGCCTTGTGTTGTCTTGCGAATCTTGTTGGGAGGATGGCGGAGTAGAATCTGTAGAGACCCCCTGTTTGAGTTGCTTCGAAGGACCACCATCATCCACTGCCGGACTAATTTCCTTCAGTTGTAATGATTTTGCATTGTGAAGTCAAACTGTTAAGAAAAAGGAATAAAATTCGCTCTTCATAACTCATTCATGCATGATACTGACGAACACTACTCGGATGAAAGGCAAACACATCATACGAGGATGGAATATGTATGAAAAACAGGATGGTGTGACATATTCACACCTATGATGTGGTAACTAAGTAGAAGGCAGTTCAACAAATTAGAAGCACTGCAAGCTAGACGCCATATGAAAGATGCAACCAATATCACTCTGCCAAGTTCAAACTGTATGGCGTTTCAACAAATTAGAAGCAGTACATGCTACAAATCATATGCAAGACACAACCAATATCACATTGGCGACTTAAAGGTGCCTTATCATAAGTGACTGATGCGGGATATGCAAGAATAGTAGTCTGATGTAGAAACAGGAACACATGTCATATTCACAGGCATTATGTGTAAAGTAAGCAGATGCAATTCAACAAAGTTAGAAGCAATACAAGCTAGACATCATACGCAACATGCAACCACATATAATAGTGCCAAGTTAGAGCAAGCACCTGTGATGGTGGAGTAGGGGAGATGTGCTCATCATCTACACAGCTACGTTGACTGTCTAGCCTTGCGTTGTCTTACGAATCTTGTTGGGAGGATGGCGGAGTAGAATCTGTAGAGAACCTCCGTTTCAGTTGCTCGGAAGGACCACCATCATCCAATGCCTTGCCAATTTCCTTCAGCTTTATTGATTTTGCATTGTGAGGTCATACCGACAAGAAAAAGGAATATCATTAGCTCTTCAGAACTCATTCATGCATGATACTGACGAACACTACTCTGATGAAAGGCAAAGTCATGATATGAGGATGGAATATGTACGAAAAAATGGACGGCTTGACATATTCACACCTATGATGTGGTAACTAAGAAGAAGGCACTTCAACAAATTAGAAACACTGCAAGACACCATATGGAAGGTGCAATCAATATCACTCTGCCAAGTCAAAACTGTCTCGTCATAGGTGGCGTTCATCAAACTAGAAGCACTACATGCTAGAAATCATATTCAAGATGCAAAGCAATATCACACTGCCAACTTAAAGGTGTCCCATCATAAGTGACTGATGCAGGATACACAAGAAGAGTAGTTTCATGTAAGAACATGGTGTGATAGACAGATATAATATGTACCAAAAACAGGAAAGCATGTCATATTCACATGTATCATGTGTAAGCTAAGCAGATGCAGTTTACACTAATTAGGAGCAATACGAGCTAGACACCATATGCAACATGCAACCAGATATCACACTGCCAAGTTAGAGCAAGCACCTTGGATGGTGGAGTAGGGGAGCGGAGACTTGGACCTTGTAATGCACTATCAGTACAAGGAGAATCGGTACAGATGCTCCGTTTACGTTGCTGCAGAGGACCACCATCATCGCCTTCCTTACTCTTTTCCTTCCTCTTTCTTGATTTTGCCTTGTCAAGTCAAACCCATAAGAAAAAAGAATAAAATTTGCTCTTCAGAACTCATTGATGCATGATACTGACGAACACTACTTTCATGTAAGGCAGCCGCATGATAGGAGGATGGAATATATATGAAAAACAGGACGGCGTGACATATTGACATGTATGATGTATAAAGTGTAAACTAAGCACAAGGTGCTTGAACTTGTTAGAATCGATGCAACCTAGAAACCATATGAAAGATGAAACCAATATCACTCTGCCAAATTAAAAGGGTGCCCTAACAAATGTATTTGACCAAATTAGAAGCAATACATGGCAACAGGCTAGAAATAATATGCAATATGCAACAAATAAAGGTGACTCATCGTAAGTGATTGATGCAGGATACAGAAGAGAGGTAGTTTCATGTAAGAACAAGGTTAACACATAGATGTAGTGTGTACCAAAAATAGGAAGGCATGTCATATTCACAAGTATAGTGTGTAAACTAAGTAGATGCAATTTACCCTAATTAGAAGCATTACAAGCTAGACACCGTATGCAACATGCAACCACATATCACACTGCGAAATTAGATCAAGCACCTGTGATGGTGGTGTAGGGGAAGTGCGGTCTTCAGGTACAGAGCTACGTTCAATATCTTCATTTAGGCTTGTTGTTTCTTGAGAATCATGTGGAGAGGATGAAATTGCATTATTTATAAGAGTATTGCATCTCATATTAACCCACGCGCGTGACTGTCTCATCATAAGCGATAGACGCAGGATACACAAGAACAGTAGTTTGATGTAAGAACATGGTGTGATAGGTGGATGTAGTATGTACCAAAAACAGGAAGGCGTGTCATATTCACATGTATAATGTGTAAGCTAAGGAGATGAAATTTAACAAATTAGGAGCATTGATGAGGGATACACAAGAAAAGTGCCTTATCATAAGATATAGTATGTACCAAAAACAGGAAAGCGTGTCATATTCACATGTATCATGTGTAAGCTAAGCAGATGCAGCTTACACTAATTAGGAGCAATACGAGCTAGACACCATATGCAACATGCAACAAGATATCACACTGCCAAGTTAGAGGAAGCACCTTGGATGGTGGAGTAGGGGAGCGGAGACTTGGACCTTGTAATGCACTATCAGTACAAGGAGAATCGGTACAGATGCTCCATTTACGTTGCTGCAGAGGACCACCATCATCGCCTTCCTTACTCTTTTCCTTCCTCTTTCTTGATTTTGCCTTGTCAAGTCAAACCCACAAGAAAAAGGAATAAAATTTTCTCTTCAGAACTCAATGATGCATGATACTGACGAACACTACTTTCATGTAAGACGACACTACATATCACACTGCCAAGTAAGAGCAAGCACCTGCGATGGTGGTGTGGGGGAATTGCGGTGATCAACTAGAGAGCTACGTTGACTATCTTCATTTAGCCTTGCTGTTTCTTGAGAATCATGTGGGGAGGATGACACTGCACTCTTTAAACGAGTATGGCGTCTCACAGAAACCCACCCGGGTGACTGTTGATAACCCACAAGTATAGGGGATCGCAACAGTTTTCGATAAGTAAGAGTGTCGAACCCAACGAGGAGCTAAAGGTAGAACAAATATTCCCTCAAGTTCTATCGACCACCGATACAACTCTATGCACACTTGACGTTCGCTTTACCTAGAACAAGTATGAAACTAGAAGTACTTTGTAGGTGTTGTTGGATAGGTTTGCAAGATAATAAAGAGTACGTAAATAAAAAGTAGGGGTTGTTTAGATAAAGAAACAATAAAGTAAATATAGCGAGTGTGGAAAAGTGGTGGTAGGAGTTGCGAAATTGCCCCTAAGCAATTGACTACTTTACTAGACCGATAGCAAGTATTATGTGGGAGAGGCCACTGCTAGCATGTCATCCCTGACTTGGAATTCTATGCACTTATGATTGGAACTATTAGCAAGCATTCGCAACTACTAATGTTCATCAAGGTAAAACCCAACCATAGCATTAAGATATATTGGTCCCTCTTCAATCCCGTATGCATCAATTTCTATGCTAGGTTGAAGCTTCTGTCACTCTTGCCCTCCAATACATAGTCCTATCAACATACAACTAACCCTATGGTGTGATCCACGCGCGCAATCATATGATGGGCACCAAAGGACAGCAACATAACCACAAGCAAATTAAATCAATCATAGCAATTCATCAACCACCGATAGGACAACGAAAATCTACTCAGACATCATAGGATGGCAACACATCATTGGATAATAATATGAAGCATAAAGCACCATGTTCAAGTAGAGGGTACAGCGGGTTGCGGGAGAGTGGACCACTGTAGATAGAGGAGGGAAGGTGATGGAGATGTTGGTGAAGATGGCAGAGGTGTTGGTGTAGATCGCGGTGATGATGATGGCCCCTGGTGGCACTCCGGTGCCACCGGAAGCGAGGGGGAGAGAGCCCCCTTCCTTCTTCTTCTTCCTTGACCTCCTCCCTAGATGGGAGAAGGGTTTCCCCTCTGGTCCATGGCCTCCATGGCATGGGAGGGGCGAGAGCCCCTCCGAGATTGGATCTGTCTCTCTGTCTCTCTCTGTTTCCGCGTTCCCAGATTCTTCCCTTTCACCGTTTCTTATATTCCCAGAGATCTGTAACTCCGATTGGGCTGAAATTTTAGTACGATCTCTATCCGGATATTAGCTTTCTTGTGGCGAAAGAAGGGCATAAACTGCCTTACGGGGTGGCCACGAGGGTCAGGGGCGCGCCTGCCCCCCTGGGGCGCGTCCCCTACCTCGTGGGCCCCTCGAGCATCGTCTCGCGTGGATTTTTCTTCCCAAAAATCATATATATTCAAAAAAAAATCTCCGTCAGTTTTTATTCCGTTTGGACTCCGTTGATATGGATATTCTCCGAAACAAAAAAGATGCAACAAACAGGAACTGGCACTGGGAACTGGATCAATATGTTAGTCCCAAAAATAGTATAAAAAGTTGCCAAAAGTATATGAAAGTTGTAGAATATTGGCATGGAACAATCAAAAATTATAGATACGACGGAGATGTATCAGCATCCCCAAGCTTAATTCCTGCTCGTCCTCGAGTAGGTAAATGATAAAAAAGATAATTTTTGATGTGGAATGCTACCTAGCATAATCTTGATCACATATCTAATCATGGCATGAATATTAAGACACGAGTGATTCAAAGCAATAGTCTATTATTTGACATAAAAACAATAATAATTCAAGCCTACTAATAAAGCAATCATGTCTTTTCAAAAATAACATGGCCAAAGAAAGTTATCCCTACAAAATCATATAGTCTGGCTATGCTCCATCTTCACCACACAAAATATTCACATCATGCACAACCCCGATGACAAGCCAAGCAATTGTTTCATACTTTTGACGTTCTCAAACCTTTTCAACTTTCATGCAATACATGAGCGTGAGCCATGGACATAGCACTATAGGTGGAATAGAATATGATGGTCGAGAAGACAAAAAGGAGAAGATAGTCTCACATCAACTAGGCGTATCAACGGGCTATGGAGATGCCCATCAATAGATATCAATGTGAGTGAGTAGGGATTGCTGTGCAACAGATGCACTAGAGCTATAAGTGTATGAAAGCTCTAAATGAAACTAAGTGGGTGTGCATCGAACTTGCTTGCTCATGAAGACCTCGTGCATTTGAGGAAGCCCATCATCGAAATATACAAGCCAAGTTCTATAATGAAAACTCCGACTAGTATATAAAAGTGATAACTCAAGAGACTCTCTATATGAAGAACATGGTGCTACTTTGAAGCACAAGTGTGGAAAAAGGATAGTAGCACCGCCCCTTCTCTCTTTTTCTCTCATTTTTTTGTTTTTTTGTTTTTTATTTTTGGTGGGCTTCTTTGGCCTCTTTTTTTATTTGAGCTTCTTTGGCCTCTTTTATTTTTTGTAAAGTCTGGAGTCTCATCCCGAATGGGGGAATCATAGTCTCCATCATCCTTTCCTCACTGCGGCAATGCTCTAATAATGATGATCATCACACTTTTATTTACTTACAACTCGATATTACAACAAAGATATGACTCTATATGAATGCCTCCGGTGGTGTACCGGGATGTGCAATGATCTAGCGTAGCAATGACATCAAAAAATGGACAAGCCATGAAAACATCATGCTAGCTATCTTACGATCATGCAAAGCAATATGACAATGAATGCTCAAGTCATGTATATGATGATGATGGAAGTTGCATGGCAATATATCTCGGAATGGCTATGGAAATGCCATGATAGGTAGGTGTGGTGGCTGTTTTGAGGAAGGTATATGGTGGGTTTATGGTACCAGCGAAAGTTGCACGGTACTAGAGAGGCTAGCAATGGTGGAAGGGTGAGAGTGCGTATAATCCATGGACTCAACATTAGTCATAAAGAACTCACATACTTATTGCAAAAATCTATTAGTCATCGAAACAAAGTACTACGCGCCTGCTCCTAGGGGGATAGATTGGTAGGAAAAGACCATCGCTCGTCCCCGACCGCCACTCATAAGGAAGACAATCAATAAATAAATCATGCTCCGACTTTGTTACATAACGGTTCACCATATGTGCATGCTACAGGAATCACAAACCTCAACACAAGTATTTCTACAATCCACAACTACCCACTAGCATGACTCTAATATCACCATCTTTATATCGCAAAACTATTGCAAGGAATCAAACATATCATATTCAGTGATCTACAAGTTTTATGTAGGATTTTATGACTAACCATGTGAATGACCAATTCCTGTCATCTCTCTAAATAGATATAAGTGAAGCAAGAGAGTTTAATTCTTTCTACAAAAGGTATGCCCACGCTCTAACAAATATAAGTGAAGCAAAAGAGCATTCTACAAATGGCGGTTGTCTAAGTGAAGAGAAACAGGCAATCCAAACTTCAAATGATATAAGTGAAGCACATGAAGCATTCTATAAAGCCATACTCAAAGAATATAAGTGAAGTGCAAAGAGCATTCTAATAATCAACCAAGGACTATCTCATACCAGCATGGTGCAAAAAAACATGAAAACTACAGCAAAGACGCTCCAAGATTGCACATATTGCATGAACAAAACGAATCCGAAAACATACCGATACTTGTTGAAGAAAGAGGGGATGCCTCCCCAGCATCTCCAAGCTTAGATGCTTGAGTCTCCTTGAATATTTACTTGGGGTGCCTCGGGCATCCCTAAGCTTGAGCTCTTGCCTCTCTTCCTTCTTCTCACATCGAGACCTTCTCAATCATCGAACACTTCATCCACACAAAACTTCAACAGAAAACTCGGTAAGATCCGTTAGTATAATAAAGCAAATCACTACTCTAAGTACTGTTGCAAACCAATTCATATTTTGTTTTTGCATTGTTTCTACTGTAGTATAACTTTTTCATGGCTTAATCCACTGATATAAATCGTTAGTTTCATCAAAACAAGCAAACTATGCATCAAAAACAGAATCTGTCTAAAACAGAATAGTCTGTAATAATCTGAACATTCACCATACTTATGATACTTGAAAAATTCTACCAAAATTAGAAAAATAAACAATTTGCATAGGAAGATAGTGCAAAAAGAATCAGAACCATTTGACGTTCCAGCTAAAAATGTAAAATCGCGCACTACAGCCAAAGTTTCTGTCCTGCACCGTACAGACCATCAAGAAAATGTAAACATCCTAAAGGCAAACCTTGGCACATTATTTTTATAATACAATGGAATTGTACAAGGGGATAATTATTTTTGTTGAAAAGTTTCTGTAGTCAAGATTCACAAAGTTTCTGTGAGCATGAACAAAGTTCAAGGCTAGCTCCCACTTCAACAATGCTTGTCTTTCTCACTTTCACTTTCCTTTTTGAAAAAGTTTTGGGTTCCCCTCTTTATTTTTGTTGTTTTTAAACTATATAAAAGCACTCAACAGAAATAAATGACTCTCTAAAACTTCCGGGTTGTCTCCCTGGCAGCGCTTTCTTTAAAGCCATTAAGCTAGGCATATAGTGCTCAAGTAATGGATCCACCCGGATCCCAAGGTATATCAAAGCCAATTTTAATTAACAATGATTTGTAATTTAGTGGTGAGCACAAGGTAACATATATCATGTAATGACAAAGTCTAACTCTCTTCCTATGCATCAGCATGTCATAAAATAACAATTCATGCACACCTAGTAAAGGCCAATGCATAGTATAAACAGTTTCTTGCAATTTTATCATGTTGGAAACATAGAGAGGTGGAGATATAGTTCCTCTCTCATAATAATTTCAAGTAGGAGCAGCAAGCACATGCATATTATATTTATCGAAATCATCATGTGCAACGGTAAAAGGCAACCCATCAATATAATCCTTAATAAGGGCAAACTTCTCCGATATAGTGTAGTCGCGAGAATTCAAAAAGATAATAGGACTATCATGCGTGGGTGCAATAGCAACAATTTCATGTTTAGCATAAGGAACTATAGCAAGTTCATCTCCATAAGCATAATTCATATTGGCATCTTGGCCACAAGCATAGCAAGCATCATCAAAAAGGGATAATTCAAAAGAATCAACGGGATCATAACAGTCATCATAGCAATCATCCTTCGATAAGCACGAAGGGGAATTAAACAATGTATGAGTTGAAGAGTTAATCTCATTAGAAGGTGGGCACGGGTGATCAATCCGCTCTTCCTCCTTTTGTTCTTCGCTCTTATCCTCATCTTTTTCATCCAATGAGTTCACAGTGTCATCAACTTCTTCTTCCATAGATTCCTGCAAAATATTAGTCTTTTCTTGGACAGCGTAGACTTTCTTAATAAGTGCATTAATTTCATAATTGTATTCATAATTCTCATAGCAATATTTGAGGATAGCTAAATTTTCAGATCTATAACAAGCATCATCAATATCATCAAACTCTTTAAACATAGATTTAATTTCATAAGCACCCATAAAAGCAACAAATTCTTCTATTTGTTCCACGTCATAGTAATCATATATACCTCTAGCATAAGAAGCCAAGGTTTCATTATCATTAAATTTGCATGAAAAGGGGAGGTGTGGAGAATTCATCCTAGAGCAACAAGTATAATCATATTCCAAGCATAGTTGTCTAGCATACCACTTCAATATATTAATTTGAACCCATAATAGTTTCCCTTTTTGTGTCAAGCGGTAATCCCTAAAGTATTCACGTTGATCCAACGTTACTCCCATTACATAATTGAATGGGGTTTTCTCAGGATTATTAAAGTAGTACATACTATCTTTCACATAACCAGCATCGAGGGTTTTAGGAGGTTCCCCATCTCCATGAGTAGCAAGTACACCTAATTTTTTTTGGTATTTCATGTTCCATATCCATAACTAAAGATAAAGAACAACTAAGAACAGCAAATAAAAATTACTTAGTGATAAATCAAACAAGCACACACGAGAATATTCACCCCACGCTATTGCTCCCCGGCAACGGCGCGAGAAAAAGGTCTTGATAACCCACAAGTATAGGGAATCGCAACAGTTTTCGATAAGTAAGAGTGTCGAACCCAACAAGGAGCTAAAGGTAGAACAAATATTCCCTCAAGTTCTATCGACCACCGATACAACTCTACGCACGCTTGACGTTCGCTTTACCTAGAACAAGTATGAAACTAGAAGTACTTTGTAGGTGTTGTTGGATAGGTTTGCAAGATAATAAAGAGTACGTAAATAAAAAGTAGGGGCTGTTTAGATAAAGAAACAATAAAGTAAATATAGCGAGTGTGGAAAAGTGGTGGTAGGAAATTGCCCCTAAGTACTTGACTACTTTACTAGACCGATAGCAAGTATTATGTGGGAGAGGCCACTGCTAGCATGTCATCCCTGACTTGGAATTCTATGCACTTATGATTGGAACTATTAGCAAGCATCCGGAACTACTAATGTTCATTAAGGTAAAACCCAACCATAGCATTAAGATATATTGGTCCCCCTTCAATCCCGTATGCATCAATTTCTATGCTAGGTTGAAGCTTCTGTCACTCTTGCCCTCCAATACATAGTCCTATCAACATACAACTAACCCTATGGTGTGATCCATGCGCGCAATCATATGATGGGAACCAAAGGACAGCAACATAACCACAAGCAAATTAAATCAATCATAGCAATTCATCAACCACCGATAGGACAACGAAAATCTACTCAGACATCATAGTATGGCAACACATCATTGGATAATAATATGAAGCATAAAGCACCATGTTCAAGTAGAGGGTACATCGGGTTGTGGGAGAGTGGACCACTGTAGATAGAGGGGGGAAGGTGATGGAGATGTTGGTGAAGATGGCGGAGGTGTTGGTGTAGATCGCGGTGATGATGATGGCCCCCGGTGGCACTCCGGTGCCACCAGAAGCGAGGGGGAGAGAGCCCCCCTTCTTCTTCTTCCTTGACCTCCTCCCTAGATGGGAGAAGGGTTTCCCCTCTGGTCCATGGCCTCCATGGCATGGGAGGGGCGAGAGCCCCTCCGAGATTGGATCTGTCTCTCTGTCTCTCTCTGTTTCTGCGTTCCCAGATTCTTCCCTTTCACCGTTTCTTATATTCCCGGAGATCCGTAACTCCGATTGGGCTGAAATTTTAGTACGATCTCTATCCGGATATTAGCTTTCTTGCGGCGAAAGAAGGGCATCAACCGCCTTACAGGGTGGCCACGAGGGTCAGGGGCGCGCCCCTACCTCGTGGGCCCCTCGAGCATCATCTCGCGTGGATTTTTCTTCCCAAAAATCACATATATTCCAAAAAAATCTCCGTCAGTTTTTATTCCGTTTGCACTCCGTTTGATATGGATATTCTACGAAAAAAAAACATGCAACAAACAGGAATAGGCACTGGGCACTAGATCAATATGTTAGTCCCAAAAATAGTATAAAAAGTTGCCAAAAGTATATGAAAGTTGTAGAATATTGGCATGGAACAATAAAAAATTATAGATACGACGGAGACGTCTCAACTGTCTCATCATAAGTGATTGACAAGGGATACAAAAGAGCATTAGTTTGATGTACGAACATGGTTAATAGACATATGTAGTATGTATCAAAAACAGGAAGGCATGTCATTATCAAAGGTATAATGTGTAAAGTAAGCAGATGCAATTTAACCAAATTGGAAGCAATACAAGCTAGACACCATATGCAACATGCAACCACATTTGACAGCGCGAAGTTAAAGCAAGCACGTGGGATGGTTGTGTGTGGCAATTGAGATCATCAACTGCAGAGCTAAGTTTACTATCTCCAACTGCTGACACTGCACCCGTTAGAGCACTGGAATGCTTAGTGCTTATCTTCGAATTACACTGGAGCGACTTCTGTCTTTTCTTTTCTGCATTCATCAACACTGCGTCAGAGTTTGAAATACCCATGCATAAAAAAAACAATAGTGTGAGTATGGGTGAAGTGTGTGCACAATTAGTACAGTGTAAAGGTAGCAGATAGCAGGTCGGTGAGAAATAAATGACAGGAGACATATGATAGCTCTACAACATGCATGGCACACTAAATTACTACAGGATTCTATGAAAATAATAGTCGACTGAAAGAAAATAGGTCAGTCCATTTTTTCTGCACCGTCCGATGTACAAAGAACGGGCAGATCGCCTTCATCTACCTCCAGTGAGTCAGTGTTGACAATCTTCCTCGAAACGCCAGCGACCACCGGCCCAGTATTCCTCCCCTGCCTGGGCCCTCCCCTCGACCTCACCGCACCGCCGTGCTTGGCACCGCCCCCCCGGCCATCCATTCAAGCCCCGCCGACCTCCAGATCAGGCGCAAGCAGCTCCTGCGCCCCACACCCCTATGATAGACACCGATGCGCCACTTCCCCGGGGAACAGGCGGACTAGGTGCTCCGTGCACCTAAGCGGGTGCTGCTTCTTTTAATTGCGGTTCGACTGACCCTGAATTGAAATCCAAGCGGGCTACTAACGTCTAGCAAAGGTGAAATAGTAAAAGGGAGGAAACCTTGTGCATTTAGTATCACGAAGAAGATGCAGTAAGAAGCGCTCAACTAGTTTCTTTCGTGGGATGAATACTGTGTGAGTGGAGACGTAAGATTTGCACGAATAAGGGAAGAGGAGTACCTCTTTCTGCTAGCAGTGTTGTGTCCTCCTTCTGTTTTTCCGACGATCTTCTTGTTGTTCGCCGGAAACCAGAAGTTGTGGAGGACGGTGCAGCCTTGGACGAACCCATGGAGAAGTTGTTGAGTGTGGTTCGGTGGCCGTCTGTCGGCGGCGGGGAAGCAGATCCGAGGCGGTGAAAGATGGCGTAGCAGGAACAGCTCCGGTGCGGTGGACGGTTGCGACAGTGGAGCCACAGCAGTGAGGCGCATGACAGCGTGGTCGGAGTGGTTCTGGTACGGCGCACGTCGGCATCGGCGTCGTGGAGGCAGCTCTGCCTCGGCTTCAGCTGCTAAGTCCTTGAGGGCGTTGCGGTTGCGGTTGCGTTGGACGACGATGTCGGGGTACCGGCTCCGGCGTGATGGAGGAGGGCGGCGGTGGATTGGCCGCTATGGGGTGGAGGACGGAGGAGACTGGGGTTTCGCGGCTGGTGGAGAGGGCGTTTTCGCACCCACGGAGTATGAATGGGGAAACGGAGGGAGGCGGGGAACTAAGGGGGAACAATGTTTCGGTTTGAGACGTGCTTGTTTGAAATTTGGGGAAAGTTACAAACTTTCCCCCCCATCTAAAATTTCGGACATATTGCGGGTTGGGGGTAGGACAGTCATGTAAGGTGTCCCAAATGTGGGCGGGATAGATTTCGGCCGAGCACATGGGTAGGCACCCACGGCGTATGGGTGCTTCTCTGGCGTCTTGGTGAAGTTACAAACCTACCCCGGTTTAGACCTTTGGACATCGGGCCGATAGGCTACACGGGCCAGAGTCAGGACAGTAATTTCCTACCACCAAAACATTAGTCTCTCGCGGTTTCGGGTGACCAGAGGCCTATTTGGCGCTTCGTTCAATATTTGGGAGCAGAAGCATTAGGCCTCCTTTGGTTTGTAGGATTTTTGTAGGAATTCTATAGGATAGGATTTGCAAAGGAAAAATTCCTTTGAAGCCCTTTGGTTTGTAGGAATGTATTCCTATTCCTATGTAGGATAGGAATCAATCCTTCATGTTTTGGAGGAAAAAACATTAGCCTAGACTCAATGGAAAAAATCCTATCCTATGCACCAAATGACATCTCTTTCTCTATAGGAATTTACATGCATGTCATCTCACTTCCTATGATTTTCCTATTCCTATAAAATTCCTATCCTAGGAACCAAAGAAGGCCTTAACGTTTTTGGTTCTCTTGAATTGAACTTTCAGGATTTGTCAAACTTCACAAATCTTTACTCTTGAAAATCCTAAAGCTACGATTATTTTGGAATGGAGGGGGTACATTTGAATATACATTGTACACGAGTATATATTAAAAAATATGCAACTTACCTCAGTCCATGCATGGTTCCAGATATAATCTCCTTGGTTGCAAAAAAAGTTAGATATGCGTATGAATATATATAGCATGTTAAAACTCACAACAAAGATTGATGCCCCCTTTTACATCTGATTTACAAATGCCATTATCTCGGGTTCAAATAGATGAATGCACTTCCTATGAATTCGAATCTTCGAAAACCCCTTTATGTTGAATTCGACATGTATTCTATTTCGTAGCTAGCAATTTGGAATGTATCCATGCAAGTGACAAATGTATAAAGTGCTTCACACTAACAACATGGAGTGCACCAATTAATGTTTATATATGAATTGCAAAAGCATCCATGGCCTGTATTTCAAACCGCTCTCACTCTATGGATCGATAATATGAAATAAACACATGCACATGCTAGAATTCAATTGCAGTTGAAGAAAGAGCCTACTCCTGGTACTGTATATTAGTGATAGGGGTTTGTACAAAGTACACGTGAATACCAGGCATTGTGCGTGTGTGTATACTATCGACGAACTAGCCCCCAAGCTTGTATAACATACTAAGGGCCTAGCGTTACAAATCATATATAGTCGGCTTATCACCAGTGGGGATAGAGTCCTCCGTGACTCTGGTAGCTTCGTGTTGTATGCCGATTCCTCCACATGGGTCTTCGTATAACACGTCTCGGTCCAACCTATATGTGGCGCAGGATGGAACTGACCCATGAGTCTTCATGTTGACCCACCACAACTAGAAATGATGTACCCACCACACCACACACGCAATCGGCCACTAAGAAAATAAGCATATACAATAGTACAACGGTATCTAGCTCACGATACGTCTCCATATTTTGTTGATGACACTGACGGACTTTGCATTTGATGCGTGCTTTGTATTTTGTTGACGACACTTACGGTCATTGTATTTGAAGCGAAAGCACAATATGGTCACTGGACTTCAGAATAAGCTCATCACGGTCACCACATACATTTTGTCGTGCTAACCAACATGTGGTTGGATGGTTAGATGACAGTGGTTTCTCGAGCCCACCAAGGTTAAAGTCCCGGTGCTCGCATTTATCTTGTGTTAATTTCAATATTTTCCGGTGACGTACGTTCAGTGGGAGGAGACGTTCCACTCGACTACGAGGCACCTATGGTGACTTCATAAAATCTCAAGATTATATATGCTGGCCCACTCTCTCGAAGGTGCTCATAGGGGTAGGGTTTGCATGTGTGCGCTTATAGCGGTGAGTGCTTGCGCGTATATATGAGCCCTTGCGTCTGTACCGTGTTAAACAAATACATATCATGATTGTACGGTCACTGGCTCACCCGTACAACTCCGTATTTTGTTGATGACACAATCAATTGACCAGTCAAACGTTCCACACGGCGCAACTAGTGTTGCACCATCGGGGCACGTAACCGTGGGGCCCACCTGTCAGCCCGTATATGAAAGAAAGAAATGGTAGTTTGAGTCTGTACTGTGTTAATAAAATAGGAGTACATTTTAGGGTGATCATACGGTCACTGGCTCACCATACAGCTCCGTAATTTGTTGATAACACGATCAATTGACCAGTCAAATGGTCCACATTCAGCAGCGCACATTACCATAGGGCCCACCCGTCAGCACGTATATGAAGGACAGAAATGGTAATAAATTAGTGGTCGGTGGGTATTCAAAGTCGTGAGACCTCTGGTTGGCAGTCACCGGCGGTTGGGGGGCGTTCATTGGGCGGTGGGGTGGGGATCCCTAGAGAAAAAGCTCGGCGGGGGGGGGCCTAGAGGGATGGCCAGTGTGGTGGCGGACCGACGGTGGGGAGTGGTTTCGGGGAGGGCGGGCCGGCCGCAGGCGGCGGGGGCTGGCAGTTTGGCCGGTGGTGGCTGGCGGCTCAGGGGGGGGGGTGGAGTTTGATGATAAACTGGAGGCCCTTGATTTCGTATCCAACGGCTGGAAAATCTAATGACCAGAGATGAAAAAGTCAGTCGACTGACGTGTAGCTACACCCCGCACGTACACATGCACGCACGCGAGACACGCACACATGTAGGCGTGCAACACTGACACATACACACGCACGCATGCTGGCATGCAACACTTACACGTACACATGCACTCACGAACACACGCACGTACGCACCCATGCATGCAACACTGAAACGTACCCTTGCACGCATGCAACACTCGCACGCCTGCATGCACACAGCACACGACGCAAGACACACGTTCAACCTATACGTGCATGCACCCTTTGTTACGGACATGGATTGTTACGGGTACTAATCAATCTTATCTGTGATAAGCAGAACATTGATGTTTGCAACGGTCTTTATGAATCACAACGTATCGAACAGGCTATCAACATAGTAGGCTTATCTACATGAAAAAGATGATGTCACACTCAATGAACAATCATCGGTTTATGAAATGCCCGCTTCTGACGCCCTGGCCCACCAAAGGTTCCTCTGCTGTGCGCTGCCTGCATTGGGTCACTGACATGCATGCCATGCACCCAAAGAGCCCACATGTCAGTGGAAGAACGGCACAGTGTCCTAGGTCAGAGTCGAGGGCGCCACTCGCGGCACGCCCGGCTGAACACGCCTCCGTGCCGCATTGAAACGTCTCCATGAAACCCGCCCGTGTGGAAGCCGAGAAACCCACTCTGGACACACGTCTGTTCATGACCAGGCCGCTCCCCTATCTCCTCCACCATTTTGTCCACTCTTACAATGGCTTACGAAGAGTAGTTATTCCGCATCCAAGCCGGCTGGGTTGCCCGCCGGATACGAGCTATGCAGCTCGCTGATCCACCTCCCTCCCCTCGCCCGATGGAGCCAGTTGCCGCCCCAAGTAGTGGAATTTTGCCATGTGTTGTTTTCATGGACTAGCAAGATGCCCATGCATTGCATGGAACATCAAGATGCATTTTTTTACAAACTCCCGCATGCATGCAAGGGATAATTAATGTCCTCCTTTGCTAGTACCACGAGGCAAACACCATTAATATTGCATCGATTAGTGTTAGTGGCCTTGTATATCTGCAAATTGTAATTTTGATAGTGGCCCCTTGTATATAACAATGGAGGGAGAAAGATGAGAGATAAGGTGAGGAGGAGCGGGGCGTGGTGGTGACTAGTGGTCGGACTGTGCGGAGGCATGGGGATGGATGGCGCATTATGTCTAGGTTTGTATCTCTCTCACACACACCCACGTAGGTGGGGGGCGTGCACGAAGAGAAGAGGTGCACGCACGGCGCACGTACTCCCGTTTCTTTCCCAACCACACCCGCGCGGGTACACGTTGGAGCTCATTTCTGTACGAAAAAGGAAGCCCACGTGGTAATTTGGCACGTGTGCTGGTTAGTACTCCCTCCATTTACTTATACAAGGCCACTATAAAAAAATACATTTTGCATCTATACAAGGCCACAAATAGTAATCGAGACAAAAGTTACTACTCCCTCCTTTCCAGTTTATGGCTCAATTTCACAATCTCTCCAACCAAGGTAGACGGTGAGTGGTCGAATTAATTTCGTATTTTGCACAAGTAATTAGTATGCTCGTTTTTCTCAAGAAGTTATGTTTACCGAGGCATTAATTAGAACGAATGCATGAATTACCACTAAATTTCCATGAACTTGTACATGCATTGGTTAGTTTCCTCTTGACACTGCTTGCGTCGGGTGATCTAACGCACCTCGAAATCCAACATGTAATGGTACTACTACTAGTATAGTAGAATTGAGACTTATCAAACGGAAAAACGAATGTTTTTTAGATGAGCCCTATAAACCCTAGTGGGTACGTACTCCGTAAACACAAATTTTTCCAAAACTAAGTCGCTCCCTTTCATGAATTCTGTAGTATACTCCTCCGTCGATGCTCCCTTTCATGAATTCTGTACTTCCTGTCACCGACATGTGGGACATATAGCAACCGGGTCGACGTGTCAAGCACCAAATAACAGTGCAGAACAGTAGGGGGACGCACCCCACTCGTACCGGCCAGTAGTAGTAATGAGCAATGATACGTCAAATCACAATGCCGCACTTTCCCAGATGGACGAAGCAACCATTATTTCACACTTCGGTTCGCCATCATCTCAAACCACGTACTAGTATTGCTTCTGCCTCAAGAGGGACACGCGCATCGCCTTGGTACATCATGACACGTGGGACCGCATGACAGGCCATGCTCCCCCGCCGATCGCTCGGTAAAATCACCTCATTTTTACTATACTTCCTCCGTATCGGTTTACTACATGGCATGCACGTCGTTCTAGGTTGAGAATTTAACTGGCTATATATGTGATGAACAGTACTCTAGCATTTTAAAAAATGTATACTTTTGTACAGTAGTACTATCGATGGATTGCGCCATGGAGAAAAAATTGAAATTAAAAAAAGGTGGCACATATAGAGAGCGCTCGTCGCCAAATTATGCATATAGTACTATTAAAAAGCCTAGTCACAATAATGGTGTCCAGCACAACCCACCCCTCAAATAAAACTAAGAGGGTGCTTGGATACGTTTTAGTCCCATGACTAGAAGTAGTGGGACTAAAACATGCTAGCCTCACCCATGCTTGGATTCAAATACTAAAAAGGCTAAAATCAAGTTAATGAGCATTTATTATCCTCCAAACCCTCCAATCCAGAACTCGCCTGTGTTAAAGGAGAGGAGTTAAATGAGTAGAGAGAGAGAGGACTAATCCACATTTTAGTAGGGGTACCCCTGACTAAAATTTTTTAGTCTCAAGACTAGTTTTAGCCCCTCTTTAGTCAGGGGTGCTTGGAACTTTAGCCTCTTAAAGAGACTATTTTTAGTCAGACTAAAATAAGTCCCTTGGATCCAAGCACCCTCTAAGCATCCTGGAATTCTTTGACAAAACTAAGCACCCTGAAATTCTTTGACAACTAAACTGCTGGCTATATGATGTTGGCCATATATATTGTACATATATAATGTGAAGAAACGAGTGGTAGTACTATACAGACTAAAAGATGAAATGTAAGAAATACTAGTATGTACGTACTGAAGAGTTAAAGTAACGAGAAGAAACATAACATAGTTCTGCTGGGGGCTCAGCACAACACACCCCTCAAATTAAATTAAGCACACCTGAAATTAAACTTTGTAACTATTCCGGTAGACACTGCATTAGAACCACCATGAGCAACGACACTGCCACCTTACTCGGAGTCCTCGTCCACGTCCTCGACTTCGTCCTTGTCCCTCTTCCTCTTGGCCGATACTTCTTTTCTTGAACCGCACACTTGGCTGTTGCTCTTCATCCAACCCTTGTAGATATTGAAGCAAAGGTAGCCATCCATTGCAGCGTAGTGTATGTGGTCTATATCTAGTACATTCCGCTACCATGCATGACGATGAAACGTGTAATGAGGTTTCTCCAGTTTACCGTATGAAGGATGAACCATGGCTCCTGCCAGGGTCAGCATTGAAGGCTGACGAGAGGACACCAGCCGATTCTTCTGGAGGTCGAAGGTGTTGCCTACAACGAGGCCTATCCGACGCAGGACTTCTTTGTCGTTAGCAAAGTTACAGTAACGAATTTCACTGTTTTGTTCTTGAGGAAGTTCTTAAAATCTTGCCACTCAACGTCAACATGGCATATGTGGTAGACCAAGCAAACATTATGTACGCAAACCTGGAGCACGGCGGGCTTCTTCCTCTCTTCGTCCTTTAGATCCTTCTCTCGTCCCAGGACTGTGGTGTACTCAACATCTAGCCCAGCGACCCACTCATCATCTGAGTTTTCAAACATGCGGCTGAAGCGAGAAAGGCATCCTTTCACCATCGCGGAAGAACGGGTGTAGATGACGTCGAACTCATCGCCGGTGATGGTTCTAACCTTGTACTCACCGCCGATCATGGAGATTTGGGACGCCATGATTTGGGAGGAGGGTTAGGATTAGTGGAACTGCCGTAATGTGAATGGACGGGACGACTAGGAGCGAACCATCGTAGTATTAAAGGACGTGCAGGGACGAGTAGGAGCGAACTGCCAGCGTGCGAACGGCAGGGTAGTGGCTTTCCATTCTCCCATGATACGGGCTTCCGAGAGCCCTTGGATCTGAGATCGAACGGTTGCATGGTGTGATTCTAGACCTATGGTTGAATATCCTATCCCGGAGGGTTATTCTGCAAATTTTCAGCAACTTAGCATGCGACCGTTTGATCTCAGATCCAAGGGCTGCCAGCAGCCCGTATCATGGTCGCGCCTACCACGACCGTCACGTCGCTCGCACGGTCGCGCCCTTGGAGATTTAACATGGTGTGTTAGGCTATCTGATGTTGGCATGTCATACATAGTCATCACTTAGTCACTCATACTACAACAAGGTTGGCTATAAGTGTATTTTTTTACTCCTCTCTATCTCTTTCTTCGTACTCAAGGAAGAAATGGTGCTAAGCGCATGTATTTATTGCATTTGCCAAGGAGTGACCTCTTCCAATGAAATGGTGTTGCTAAGTTTGCTTCATTTAATTAGCTATAGACTCAAAATTGTCTTTTCACCTAGGTACACGCGCTTAGCACCGTTTCTTCCTTGGGTCACCAAACTAGTCTCTCTCTTCTTGATTAACTTGCCACATCAGACTTTATGCCTATGTGGCAAGCTTAAGCACCTATAGGAGCAAGTAAAAGTAAGTACAATAGTGCGTTTTACATGGCATTTTTGCATATGTGGAGGAAAGAGAGGCAAGGAAAAAGTGGAGAAGTGGGCTCTCATGCAAGAGCCAGCCTCTACTACATGGTGGAGCATTGGGAGAGGCACCTGTATGGAGGTGGTCAGGAATCTGGGAGACTCACGCCGGTCGTAGCCCCGCAGTTAAAATGATAACGGCAAGTCAAATCACGGGGCCCCACCTGTCCAGTAGTAACTCATTATCAAATCACACAGCCCTACGTTTGCAGGAGCCTACTCCCTCGTCTTCTCGCGTCTCTGTTGAACCGACTAGGCGGAACTGCCCCGCCGCCTACCGTGCAGGAAAAGACCCGCCCTCGACTTTTAAATACAACTACATTCGCTTAAGAATCCAATGATATACTTTTTGTGACATAGTAACTCATATTTAGTTAGTCAAATGGATGACCTAGAACTACGTGCAGGCCCTATAAACTGAGATGCCTAAAAATAAAAAAACCGAGACGGCGAGGGTAGTTCAGCACGTATCTTTTTAGATCAATATAGTCGGGATTCACCAAGGAGCAAAACCAAGTGGTAGGCTGCTCCTGTCGTGTTGGCATAGCAACTCAAGCAGGGTTAGTCCGCACACGAAATGGCGACACACTTAACAGGACCCCTTTGGCCGACATGTGGCTCATCCACCATCTTGTTCCACATGCGATGCACCAAATTATAGTTCGGAGCAGCGGTTGGAATTGGAGGCACCCCGGTCGTAGCATCGCAGTAGTAGAAAATGAGAGACGAGGGGTCAAATCACAAAGCCCCACCTTTCCCGTATTAAGCTGGACGGATGAAGCAACCATCATTTCACTCTAGGATGCAAGAGCATAAAGAAAAGAGAAAACAATGGTGCGTGCGACAGCTACCTAGGGCACCCTAGGGTAGGGGTCTCCACTACAGATCCTTTTTTTGAAAGCGCCTCCACTACAAATCGGCTTCTCTCTCATCCTCTTGAAGAAAACCAATGATGAGTGCAACGGTAGGGTTTGTAGGAGTACTACGGCGTGCGGGGCCACATCGTAGTAAACGGGTTCGAGCCAACGCCTTAAATATGTGTGGGCCGCTTGGTTTTACGGGAACGAGGCAGCATTTTGGGTTCGGGGACCAGTGGAGATATAGTACGTACAAAAAATTGTGGACGTAGGTTCGACCGAAAGGCAATGATGCATGGGCCCTGCATTTTGATATACCCGGGGCCGCGTGAAATTTGCTACTCTACTCAAAACTAGTAAGGTACACATGTATTGAATGCATGAGATTTCGAAACCAAATTATGAATAAATACACACTATAGGATGTAAAGCTTTGAGTCATATATGCATGATGTAGATGTTCGTTTAGTTCTTATAGTTCATCTCATTCAAAATCAATAAGTTTTATAAAAATGTTAAGATTCATGGGGTTGTGCATTGTACTCCCTCCGTTCCAAAATAGACCCAACTTTGCACTAACTTTGTACAAAGTTAGTGCAAAGTTGGGTCATCTATTTTGGAACAGAGGGAGTAAATCATAAAGTAAAAAACAAATAATGGCAATTCATATAGAAAAAAATCAATTATGATACAGAAGATTCTAGAACAAAGGAGAAGTGCTTGTGTTTTGAGGTTTGTGCATTATGCTTAAGTTCAACCATGGGGTCTTCTAAATTGTACATGTGGCAGATCTGGTGGAATGTTGATGATATCCAACGGCCAGTAGTGCTCGGATTTGCCTATCTCTGCACTGTCGGGTTAGCTTCATCTAGCGACCATCTTTCAAAGTTATTGGCACACTATATAGTTCTTGTGCCATAGTTGCATGTTTTGGAAAAAAGCTACTACTGGGTTGTACTATCTATTTAGGAATAGAAGATGTATACATGGAAGTTGTAGGGAAAGAGATGACATGGAGCATCTCAATTCCTATGAGTAGGGATTGGAAAAGAGATGTCATTTGGTTCACATCATAGGAACTTTTCTATTGAATATAGAGATGACATGTTTCTCAATTCCTATGAGGAGGGATTAGAAAAGAGATGCAATTTGGTTCATATCATAGGAACTTTTCTATTGAATATACGCTAATGTTTATTTCCTTTGAAATTAAGGGAGTATAGGAATCCATTCATATGAACCAAGTGGCTCTAAAGCTATAGAAATGATATCATGTTTATTTCCTTTGAAATGTGGAGTATATGAATCTATTCCTATGAACCAATTGGCTCTAAAGGAAAAAATCCTATAAAAATCATATCATATAGAGTTCCTATGATATTCCTAGACACTAAAGGATGCTTGAAATTGCTGCGGGTGATACGATGGTCTTTCTTTGTAGACTCCTCACCCAACTTTATAGTTACCTCTCGAAGATGAATGAAATGATATATACATGGTATTCTACATGTGCAATTTGGTACACGAAAACTCGGTAAAAGTTTGCGAGGTTCGAATTTTCAATAAAGCTATATGCACTGCATTTTGGAACGGACGGAGCATACGGCAGTTGCTAACACTGACGTGGAAGATTTGTGTGTAGGAGGAGTGGCTGTTCTGTTAAATTACATGGCAAAACTGACACTATCGGATGCCGATCTAACGGTCCTTACGGCGTTCGTCAGGAAAAGGCTTGTGGCAAACGTTTGTCGGATAATGATTTACGAACACATGCATTGCATTGATACGTCCCCCCTCTCTCTCACGCACACGCACCCTCACGAGTCACGACTCTCCCGAGTCCTCTCGCAGACTCGCACGTCGCACCCACCGTCTATCTGCAGGTAGACGTCACGCACATATGTGCTCTTCACACCCTACCCTCAGAACTTCTAAAAAACAAAAGACGGCGCACACATTTTATTTTAGCTCACATGTCACACACTTGTACTATTACTCTTGCGGTGAGCGTTCTTTGGGCATAGTATATTGTACTCTCACGAAGAGAAGCGGTGCACGCACGCACTAGTTCTCTCACACCCACTCGCGGGTACACGTAGGAGCGCATTTTTTTGAAGCTGGTACAACAAAATCACTCCACTATATATAAAAGCAGGAGCCTTAGCGCTTGCTTTACTAGGGTTCCTCTCGTTCACTCTCTCATGCTCTCCAGATCTAAGCAACACATAGGTGGCCACACTCTCTCTCAGCTCACGGCTGGTCACAAATCCGGCCGGACAACCTCGACCGGGGCAGGGGTGTAGGTGCATCGTTCACGCTGTCGTCGGCAGCGAGGGAGGAGACCAACGGCTGCCCGCGCGTCCAGATCGGCGGCCGTGCCGTTCTCTCCAAGAGAGCACCGGAGGGCCTCCGACCCCTTCTTCCTCCTTGCGGTATTGTGGCCAAGATGTGGCCTCTCGACACTGTCTTGGCGATGTGCCGACGACCCTCAAGTATATATTCCTTTGAAACCTGCCTTGCTCTACTGCCCCAGCTCCCTTCGTGTGGATCCTTTTCTACTTCCGTCCGCTGTTCTAAAGCCACCTAGACTTCTACTAAGGCACGTGCTTTGCACGTATGTTCTGTATGATAGATACTCATATACCTTCTTTTTAGAGAGAGAAATGGGTACTCGTATCTTGAGTAGATATCATAGTGTGTTTGTTTGCATGATCTAAGGACTATTCTGAAATAAGAAGCAAATCACTTGCACAAATCAAACTGAGTTCCAAGTAAGAATTTGATTACAAGATAAAAGTTGTAGTTTTATTATATGCTGTTTCCTGGGTTCCACTGATGTATAGTTCCAGAGTTGTTTGGCGGTTTACATGCATGTTTATGGACTATTTTGTGCAACTAAATAAGTCATTTAGGTCTGACAAACACTCATGTCCTGTATTAGCTTGAGGTATAGCTTATGTATGACTGAAATAAAATATTACACTTTTTCTGCGAATAATAAAAATATTACATTTCTCGATGAAGCAGAATAAAACTTTAGCTAGCATCAGCCATGCAATGTTATGTTATGTGAACAGTGTAAACTTTGCAGTATAGCGGCATCTAAAAAATCCATTTTTACAGTAATCTAAAAAAGTTAAGTTAGTAGTAGAGTGTTTATTTCCCAGGTGACAACGGGGAACCAAAATGTGCTAGCTATTTGCCAACTTGTCGTACTTGCATGTGAGGAGGTGGCAGCAGTTTCTAGACATTTCTCAACTTCAGTAGGTGCAATCCAGATTCAACGGGGACTTCTTTATTTGTTTACTTGGAGAGAAGAGTCGGCCATGTGCACAAGGAGCGGGAGCGAATCCTGCAGCTCTTAGCCGTCAGATCATGTCATCCTTTGTTTGATGGACGGCAGTGATATGCATGAGAGGGGAAATGAACGGTGGATTTTGAGCCAATGCTTGTTTGGGCGGGAGAACCGAAGATGGAGTGGTAAATCCAATTTCAAAACTGCCGCATTATAGTAGATTAGAAGTAAAGCTATTTCATACAGTCGACTCAAAGCGTTGGTTCAAACAGGGAAGAAAGTGGGAAAGCTATAGCATGAATCTAGGACTTGGTTCTAAGAGGAAACGGGGGAAATTAGTAATATCTTTCACTGTTTAAATAACCTTATATCTTATTTGCGCAAACAGGGATGTCTGTCTCCATATCGTTTCGGGATGTCTGTCTCCGTATCGTTTCTATCCGCGCAATAAAAAGCACACACCTCAGTTTTAGTACAACTGCGCAAAATGAGATGGCTATCCCTCGCTGCCGTCATCTAACCTCCCGTCTTCAAGGTATCCCTACGTTGGTAGTAACTAAGGTAGAATGACCAACGCAATCTAAAAGAAGCTGATTCGTACATTTTACTTCCTGATTGCAGTGCAGGGATGAGCGAAAACAACTGCATCCTAGTCCGGAATGCACTTTCTACCAGTTCATCCATGAACCAAGGACTAGCTGGCACGGCTGCACGACGGTCTTTTGGACAGGTGCGCGGACAAGAGGCATTGTGGTATGCTTATTTCTGCAAATAGTGGTGCTTAAATTTAGTGGAATGCACAAGCATTTCAGCTGGTCAGTACACTGCATGGTTCAGTTCAACATTCCGGATGATACCACAATTATAATTGGTTATTCTGGAATGAGAGAACCTAACCCTGAATGGTGGCAACAAGAAAAAACCAGAGTGAACTCCAGGAAATTTAAGCCTGCCGGGAGGCCCTTTGCTCAGAGAGAAGCCTTGCTTGTTTTTTTTCCTGATTTATAAACCTTCTCACAACTTTGTCTTTTGCTGTGAACTAGTATATGTTTGTTATGTTCTATGAATCATTGAGATGTATAAAATTGCTTAACTTATGTTTTTCAAGTTTTTTATGAAGACGAGTTTAATGTGAGTGTTCCACATGAGCGCTGGACTAGCGTGTGAACGTTTGGAATTTATTACATTGTGGCCTCAATTAACTGCATGAACCACTGTAACAAGATACATAGTTGCTTATATGTCAGACAGCAGATTGTTGATTGTTAGCTGGTCGATAGCCTAGTGTTGAAGCAAGCTGAGGCAATGTGCCATGTTTTGCACAACTGCTTACAAGTGGGGTAGCACCAACAGTGTTTACAAGTACTTATGTATACATCGGCGCATGGTTCTCGAACGAGTGCTCTATTTCATCAAAACACACACTGCTCGTATGATAAACCGTGATAACTTATGTCTTACCATGCCATATTCATGAAAAAACTAGTGAGGACGCATCTGTTTCGGCAACAATTACGATGGTTCTCACATGATTCACGGGCACACAAAAGTAGCAGCAATTCCCATAGACGGATTCAAACAGAGTACTAGCCCCAGAGGGGTCGATAACAAGCAAGGTTCAGATAATTAGACACAATCCAAACTACTATTAAACACTAGCTGGGGCAACTATTTCATGCCTCGATCTAATTTGGGCTGGACACAAGACGGACCTTGCCATGAACATCATCGAGGATGTCCCGCAGTAGCTCAATCCTGTGAACCTTCATGCAGACAACCTTGTGGCCTTGCCACTGATAAACTTGTTTGTGGAGGCATGCCACGTCATCTTCCTGCGTAAGCTTGACAAGAACAGTATTCCTCACAAACGAAGGAGTAGCTTTGAACTTCTTGTGCTTCAGCACACCCTGGACAACACGCCTGACAACAATGAGGCTGGAATACAACTCTTCATTGGTATAATCTCAAATGGCTTCCAAGATCCAACAGCCTAAGAACTCTGTTTTCCCAGTGCGTATATTCAGGTCGTCCGCCTCATAGCGAGTGACATGTACAACCACACAATCCTTGTCTGCATTAGGGCTCTAACTGAAACAGAAACAAATTCTGAATTACTTTTCAGTATAAGAAACACAAGTTATTTAAACCACTATGTATACCATGGCATCGAAGCTAATAAAATTTTGCATTATTAATCACCACATACTTCCTTTTCTAAAAAAATCACCACATACTTAGATGAAAAACCACAATCGAGATCGGCAAAGAAGGAAATCACCTTGGGCAGCTCAGCGGGGGGGGGGGGGGCACATCCTCGAAGGGGGAAAACTGCTCCTGCAGTGCCATGGGGGCTGTAACCTCAAACGGGGCGTTGACCATCTCAGTATCTGGGGTCGCCTTGGTGATTTCCTCCATGTTCTTGGAGCTCTCTGTCTCGTGGGGATCAGCCTCCCGCGTCTGCTCCAATATCGGCAGATCTTTGCGTGGTTCTCCTTGGTCCATCATGAAACTGATGAATACTAGGAGTCCACTAAAAGGAAAACACAATCACAATGACAATGAAACAAAAAAGAGAGTGAGGATCGGTTACTGGTTTGCAAAAGTTCCTTTTTTCCTCTGAACGAAAATATACTAACATCATGGATCCGCTTACCTTCCCTTCGTTCGGAGAGAAGAACAATGGCAGATGCAAGTGTTGCCTTTCTTAAAGACGGTGAGGGAGAAGGGGATTCAGCGAAGAGTGAAATGACGGTTGCTTCGTCCGTCAAACTTAGACTGCGGGGAGGTGGGGTTTTGTGATACAATGGCTCGTTACTGCCGCGCTACGACCGGGGTGACTCTCCACCTGCATACTGCCTTCTAATTTGGTGGATGGCATTTGGGCCCCGCGCTGCATGGCCCGCATGTCAGTGAACAAAAGTATAACGGAATTCAGTAGAGGGAGACGTTTCAATGACCTAGGAGGAGCCAGAAGTGGTAGAGTGTCTCCACTGTACTAGTAGTAATTGTTTTTCTGGGTAGCTGTAGAGTGTCTCCTCTGTACTAGTAGTAATTGTTTCTCGGGTCCCAAGACAAAACAACCCATCCACACTAGTAAATAGTAAAATCAATTCAAAAACCTGGGTGCTCTTCTTCCTCCTCGTTCCCACCCACCTCACGTCAGCTCGCTCCACTCATATCCTCCTCGCTTCCCCCTCAGGTTCATATATCGGAGGCCTCATTGCACAGCATCGTCCACTCCAGTTGCCCTGCGCTGGAGTGCTTGGTGCTTGTTTTCACAGTTAGAATTGGTTGTCTCCAAATAAAGTCGCCTAACCTTGTAAGAATTGGAATTTCTTTTGACGGAAGGCAGCTCATCATCCAAGATGCCCCTTCACTTCAAAGGTTGATCCTTGATTCTAGTTATTCACTGTTGCAAATAACTGTCCTCTCTGCGCCTAAACTGGAGACCTTGGGTGTAATACATGATCTCTGTGCTCATTTCAATATGGTGTTTGGCTCCATAGTTCTTCACGTACTTTATATTATCATCTACACTTGTAACCATAAGCTGCATTTTAAATTTCTGCACATAATTTATATATCATCTTGGAGTACACATTTTGTACTAATATTATGTTCTATGCTCAATGAAGAGTTTCTCCATGGATGTCCTATCAATGGTGCTGGATTCTGTCAAGATCTTATATATCCAAATGAATAGTTTTGGTCTGAACAAGATTATTGGCTTGCTGCAATGCTTTCCATGTCTGGAGAAGTTGTATATAAAGGTGATAATTTCACGCACATTGGAAACCCGCATATAGTGTACTAGAATTAACCGTTCAGTTGTTGCTCTTTCGACACTCTTCTTTTAGACCTTAACTATTTTCAATCTTCATGTCTATTTAGGCAATAGGATGGGGTAAGAAAGTTATAACCAATCGGTGGATTCGTAAGCATCAGGATTTTCTCACTTCTCATGAGATTCGATTGAAGACAATAACGCTAGAACGATATGTAGCCAACCGTGCAAACACAAGATTTGTCACATTATTCCTGCTGATGTGAGGTTACTATTGTCCATCAGGCTTACGTTTATCAGCAACATGGTTTTGACGGATGGGTATGTCAAAGAGAAAAAAAGGAGTTTCAGGTGGGCAAAAGAGCTTCTGAACGTGTCGGGCTTCTATTTATAACATATTGTGGTCATAATCCAGTAAATTTTACGACCCAGGATGTTCATTCTACGGACCTGACCGATCCATTTGACCGTGACTGCCGAAAACAGTGCTGGAGTTAGATGTTGTTGCCCTTTTCAATCTGGTTTTTTTGTAAACCTGATGAACAATTAACCCTCATGCTTTTGTACAGTTTGTAAGCTGGAGTTAGATGTTCTTGCCCTTTTCAACTCGGATGTGACTGTCATATTTTCTTTGAAACAAGGCAAATGGCTTGCCATTCGTTTAATTTAGAGTGAAATATTGTAACAAATCCAAACCAAGGGAAATAACATCACTCTTGCCGGCTGCTTGAGCTCATTGTGCATTACAGAAGCCAAGTGATTAGCCCCCACCAGCACCCACAAACTTCTTTCGAACTAGCACATCAAATGGGCTGTAAATTTTCATAGGAAAGGCTGCATGACCGTGACAGATTTGGATTCTGACATTTGGGACCTGCAGGAAATAGCCTATCCAAGGTGGTGTCGACTTACTAGCCAGTCAACAAATGATTCTGCCTACCAGCCGTTGGATTGACATCCAACATCTGTCGTGTATCTTCTATCTCTTGTATTCTTCTTCCTCCAATCACCCAAACCAAACCACCCCGTCGGATCCGCCTGCTCCTGCCTCCCATGGCTGGCTGCGCCTCCGCCGCCCTACCGTACGTACCCTCCAACGTTGGCCAGTTCCTCCCTCTATTCCCCCACATGTCCTATTATTCTCCGGCGACGTCAGCCCCAACACGCACCCGTGCCCGAACCAGTCAACCCTCGTACTCCCCTCTGCCTGCGACTGGACCGGCGCATCTTCAACGACTCATGTTCGTTCCGTCCGAGGCCTCGCCGTCGTCCTCCGCCTTGCGGCCTTGGTTCGCTCGCCGTGCGCGGTGCGCCGCCCTCTTGCGTTGTCAACGTCGTCAACAACCGAGAGGAACAAGGAGATGACTGTATGTGGAGAGGATGACAGTAGGGACCCACCAGCGTCATGGCAGTACACAAGCAAGTGCCGTAATGGTTGGACATCTGGGGCTCACGCCATTGTCAACGTAGTCAATAAATGAGAGAATTACACTACGAGCGGCTGACACCAGGGACCCAGCAAGTCGCGCAGTTTTTTTTTGAGGAACAAGCAGTTGTTATTTATACTAGTTTTAGCGACGGATCAGGGTAACAACGGGGCTGTGCGGGGGCTGTGGCCCGTCTAGCCAGGGTTTTATTTATGTTTACCACATCATGAGCCCAGTTGTGTTTTTTTCTTGCTGAAAATGGCTAGCCCAGTTCTATGTTTTTTTTTAAAGAAATACCCAAACAAGGCCTACTTGCTTTATCGGCCCTGCTGGGCTGCAAATCTTTCAAGACGAGGAGAGTTTCATTCGGTTTGCCCAGAAATGGGTTGTACATTTTGAAGACACATCAAACCGGGAATTAGTTTCAATTTTTTTTCATTACAAGATCTTAAATTCCATTAATTTTTATGCATGGACAATTATTTGGATTTTATATTTATATAAATTATTTTTCAAAATAGTTTGAATGTGAATCGATATTTTTGGATTAAAAACAGTTGACCGCACCGAAATATGCAAAATTTTGTATACTTTTTAACCATGGCCACAATATGGGGCGTGATGCTAACAGAAAGAAGATGGGCTCCAAAAAAATTCTTAAGAATTAGAAAATGGGCTGTACATTATTAGAAATAATGGCAGATGGGCTGTATGCTCTTTTCCACAGATTTGAGGCTGACTTGTGCGCCTACTACAGGTTGAGGCGTATGCTTTCATAAAAAAAAGGTTGACGCACACACAACGCCCTATCAACTTAGTCAACACACGAGAGCAGTGACTGTTGGATGTCCATCCAACGGCTGTCGTGCTTATTCAATCTCTGCTCTTCATGCTCAAGCCGCTCAAACAAGCGCCGGCCGGACTGCATGCTCCCTCCTCCCGTGACCGGCTATGCTGCCGCACAGGCCTCACGGCCCCACCGTACTCCCATTGCTGGCCTAGCGATCCCTCTACTCACCACACATGTTGTTATTCTCCAGTGACGGCAGACGAACCAGTAAACCCTCATACTCCTTCGCGTGGGAAACAACTGTCGAGTATTCCCTGGCTCCGTGTCGTTCCCTTCCTAGGCCTCGCCGTCATCCACCGCGCCTGGTGCTCTCGGCGCGGCCTGGTCAACGTGGTCAATGAACGACATCCATCGGAAGTGGACTGTACATGGAGAGGCTGACAGCTGGGTCCACGACCGCACGCAAGGAAATGCCTCCTTATTACGCGCAAAATAATGATTCCTCCACCTGACAGCTAGGACCCACAGGAAGGGCCTCTGTATTTCGCGAAAAAACGTTCCCCTCGCTGACAAGTCGGACCCACCAGCTATATCTTCGCACGCAAGGAAGTGCCTCCTTATTACGCCCAAAAAAATGAATACCCCCCTGCTAGCTGGGACCCGCCATATGGTTGGGCTGACTTGTGGGCCTACTAAGTTGACAGGGACGGAGAGCTTTGTCAACTTAGTCAATACTCCAGTGACCGTATGATGTCCATCCAACGGCCATATTGCTTCTTCAACCTCTGGTCTTCTTGCTCCAGCCGCCCAAAGCAGCGCCGGTCGTGCCGCCTGCTCCTGCCTCCCGTGGCCGGCTGTGCTACTGCGGAGGCCTCACCGCCCCCATACTACTCCCACCACTGGCCATGCCATCCCTCCACTCACCCACACCCCCTGTTATTCTGCGGTGATGGCAGCCTCACACCGCAGCCGAACCAGTGAACCCTCGTAGTCCTCTCCGCGCGGGCTTCCGCTGTTGCGTCGTCCCCTTCCTAGGCCCCGCCGTCGTCCACCGCCGTGGTGCTCTCCGCGCGGCGTGGTCAACATGGTCAAGGAACGACTTCCATCGGAAGAGTACTGTACGTGGAGAGGCTGACAGCTGGGTCCACGGCCACAACCTAGTTTTTTTTGTATTTGCCAACCAAGTCGCTTTGTCAGGCCTGTTGGGCTGCAAATCTTTCAAGACGAGGAGAGCTTTCATTCGGCTGGCCGAGAAAATGGCCCATCAGTAATGAGAAATGGGTTGTACATGTTTAAAACACATGAAACCTGCAATTAGTTTCGAATATCCTTTTTTCCATTTCAAGATTTTAAATTACATTAATTTTTATGCGTGGAGAATTTTTTGGATTCTATATTTATATACATTTATTTTTAAAATCAGTTTGAATGTGAGTCAAAATTTCGGTATTAAAAACAGTTCGGACCGCATCATAATATGCAAAATTTCGTATAATTTTTTAACCGTTGCCACAATATGGGCTGTAATGCTAACAAAAAGAATATGGGCTCCAAAAAAACCTTAAGAATTAGCAAATGGGTTGTAAATTATTAGAAATAATGGCAGATGGGATGTATGCTGTTTTCCACAAATTTGAGGCTTTCCTAAAAAAAGGTTGACGCACAAGCACTGACTGTTGGATGTCCATCCAACGGTTGTCGTGCTTCTTCAATCTCTGCTCTTCCTGCTCCAGCCGCTCAAACAAGCGCCGGCGGGACTGCCTGCTCCCTCCTCCTCGCGGCCGGCTGTGCTGCCGCGCAGGCCTCACCGCCCGACCATACTCCCATCACTGGCCTAGCCATCCCTCTACTTACCCACACCTGCTGTTATTCTCCAGCGACGACAGACGAACCAGTAAACCCTCGTACAGTCGTACTCCCCTCCGCGTGGGAAACAACTGCCGAGTCTTCCCTGCCTCCGTGTCGTCCCCTTCCTAGGCCTCACCGTCGTCCACCGCCCTGGTGCTCTCGGCGCGGCCTGGTCAATGTGGTCAACGACCGACATGCATCTGAAGTGGACTTTACGTGGAGAGGCCGACAGCTGGGTCCACGGCCGCACGCAAGGAAATGCCTCCTTATTACGCGCAAAATAATGATTCCTCCACCTGACATCAGGGACCCACCGAACGGCCTCTGTATTTCGCGAAAAAATGTTACCGCCGCTGACAGCTCGGACCCACCAGCTATATCGTCGCACGCAAGGAAGTGCCTCCTTATTACGCACAAAAAAATGAATACTCCCCCTGTTAGCTGGGACCCAGTATATTGGCAGGCTGACTTGTGAGCCTACTAAGTTGACGGGGATGGAGGGCTTTGTCAACTTAGTCAATATGCACGATTCTAGCTCCAGTGACCGTACGATGTCCATCCAACGGCCGTAGTGCTTCTTCAACCTCTGGTCTTCTTGCTCTAGCCGCCCAAACCAGCGCCGGTCGTGCCTCATGCTCCTGCCTCCCGTGGTCGGCTGTGATGCGGCGGAGGCCTCACCGCCCCCTACTACTCCCACCGCTGGCCAGGCCATCCCTCTACTCACCCACACCCCTTGTTATTCTGCGGCGACGGTAGCCTCACACCGCAGTGAACCAGTGAACCCTCGTACTCCTCTACGCGTGGGCATCCACTGCCGCGTCTTCCCCGGCTCCGAGTCGTCCCCTTCCTAGGCCTCGCCGTCATCCACCGCCCTGGTGCTCTCGGTGCCGCGTGGTCAACGTGGTCAAGGAACGGCTTCCATCAGACGTGGTCTGTATGTGGAGAGGCTGACAGCTGGGTCCACGGCTGCAGCAAGGAAGTGCCTCCTTATTACATGCAAAACAATTATTCCTCCACCTGACAGCGGGACCCACCAGACGGGCCACCGTATTTCGCTGCCCTGACTGCTGGGACCCACCAGCTACATCTTCGCACGCAGGAAGTGCCTGACAGTCGGGACCCACCTGGTCGAAGCGTACGTGGCGTTGTCATTCTGGTCGCGAACGTGTACGTACATATATACTGGTCGATGTAGAGGCACGCACGTGTCGTAGTAGAGGCGGCCAGGGTGCAAGAAAGAAAATACGGCCACGTATGTGTACATACGGGCGGGGTCTCGAACTGTTGGGGAACGTTGCAGAAAACAAAAATTTTCCTACGGTTTCACCAAGATCCATCTATGAGTTCATCTAGCAACGAGTGATCGGATGCATCTACATACCTTTGTAGATCGCGAGCGGAAGCGTTCAAAGAACGGGGATGAGGTAGTCGAACACGACGTGATGCAAATCACCGGAGATCCTAGCACCGAACGGACGGCACCTCCACGTTCCACACACGTACGGTCAGCGTAACGTCTCCTTCTTCTTGATCCAGCAAGAGGGAAGGAGAGGTTGAGGAAGATGGCTCCAGCAGCAGCACGACAGCGTGGTGGTGATGGAGCTGCAGTACTCCGTCAGGGCTTCGCCAAGCGCTAT
Source organism: Triticum urartu (assembly GCF_003073215.2). Classification (NCBI taxonomy): domain Eukaryota; kingdom Viridiplantae; phylum Streptophyta; class Magnoliopsida; order Poales; family Poaceae; genus Triticum; species Triticum urartu. The sequence continues at coordinate 222,578,302 of NC_053027.1, read as the reverse complement.
GGAGGAGGAGGAGGTGTTGGAGAGGGAGAAGGAGGCAACCAAAGGCATAGATGAAAAAGCCCTCCTTCCCCCACTACATATAGGAGGGCCTAGGGGGGGGCGCCGGCTCTAGGAGATCCAATCTCCTAGGGGGGGCGGCGGCCAAGGGAGGTTTCCCTCCCCCCAAGGCACCTAGGGGTGCCTTCCACTTGTGGGACTCTTCCCCTTTGGAAACCCTAGGCGCATGGGCCCCTTGGGGCTGGTGCCCTTGGCCCATGTAGGCCAAGGCGCACCCCCTTACAGCCCATGTGGCCCCCAGGGCAGGTGGACCCACCCGGTGGACCCCCGGGACCCTTCCGGTGGTCCCGGTACAATACCGGTGACCCCGAAACTTGTCCCGATGTCCAAAACAGCACTTCCTATATGTAATTCTTTACCTCCGGACCATTCCAGAACTCCTCGTGACGTCCGGGATCTCATCCGGGACTCCGAACAATATTCGAGTTACTGCATATACATATCCCTACAACCCTAGCGTCACCGAACCTTAAGTGTGTAGACCCTACGGGTTCGGGAGATATGTAGACATGACCGAGACGACTCTCAGGTCAATAACCAACAGCGTGATCTGGATACCCATTTTGGCTCCCACATACTCCACGATGATCTCATCGGATGAACCACGATGTCGAGGATTCAAGCAACCCTGTATACAATTCCCTTTGTCAATCGGTATGTTACTTGCCCGAGATTCGATCGTCGGTATCCCAATACCTCGTTCAATCTCGTTACCGGCAAGTCACTTTACTCGTACCGTAATGCATGATCCCATGACCAGACACTTGGTCACTTTGAGCTCATTATGATGATGCATTACCGAGTGGGCCCAGTGATACCTCTCCGTCATACGGAGTGACAAATCCCAGTCTTGATCCGTGTCAACCCAACAGACACTTTCGGAGATACCCGTAGTATACCTTTATAGTCACCCAGTTACGTTGTGACGTTTGGTATACCCAAAGCACTCCTACGATATCCGGGAGTTACACGATCTCATGGTCTAAGGAAAAGATACTTTGACATTGGAAAAACTCTAGCAAACGAACTATACGATCTTTAAGCTATGTTTAGGATTGGGTCTTGTCCATCACATCATTCTCCTAATGATGTGATCTCGTTATCAATGACATCCAATGTCCATAGTCAGGAAACCATGACTATCTATTGATCAACGAGCTAGTCAACTAGAGGCTTACTAGGGACATGTTGGTGTCTGTTATTCACACATGTATTACAATTTCCGGATAACACAATTATAGCATGAATAAAGACAATTATCATGAACAAGGAAATATAATAATAATGCTTTTATTATTGCCTCTAGGGCATATTTCCAACAGTCTCCCACTTGCACTAGAGTCAATAATCTAGTTACATTGTGATGAATCGAACACCCATGGAATTCTGGTGTTGATCATGTTTTGCCCTAGGGAGAGGTTTAGTCAACGGATCTGCTACATTCAGGTCCGTATGCACTTTACAAATATCTATGTCTCCATCTTGAACATTTTCACGAATGGAGTTGAAGCGACGCTTGATGTGCCTTGTCTTCTTGTGAAGCCTGGGCTCCTTGGCAAGTGCAATAGCTCCAGTGTTGTCACAGAAGAGTTTGATTGGCCCCGACGCATTGGGTATGACTCCTAGGTCGGTGATGAACTCCTTCACCCATATTGCTTCATGTGCTGCCTCCGAGGCTGCCATGTACTCCGCTTCACATGTAGATCCCGCCACGACGCTATGCTTGCAACTGCACCAGCTTACTGCCCCACCATTCAAAATATACACGTATCCGGTTTGTGACTTAGAGTCATCCAGATCTATGTCGAAGCTAGCGTCGACGTAACCCTTTACGACGAGCTCTTCGTCACCTCCATAAACGAGAAACATTTCCTTAGTCCTTTTCAGGTACTTCAGGATATTCTTGACCGCTGTCCAGTGTTCCTTGCCGGGATTACTTTGGTACCTTCCTACCAAACTTACGGCAAGGTTTACATCAGGTCTGGTACACAGCATGGCATACATAATAGAACCTATGGCTGAGGCATAGGGGATGACACTCATCTCTTCTATATCTTCTGCCGTGGTCGGACATTGAGCTGAGCTCAATTTCATACCTTGTAACACAGGCAAGAACCCCTTCTTAGATTGATCCATATTGAACTTCTTCAATATCTTATCAAGGTATGTGCTTTGTGAAAGACCTATGAGGCATCTTGATCTATCTCTATAGATCTTGATGCCTAATATATAAGCAGCTTCACCAAGGTCCTTCATTGAAAAAATCTTATTCAAGTAGGCCTTGATGCTGTCCAAGAGTTCTATATCATTTCCCATCAAAAGTATGTCATCTACATATAATATGAGAAATGCTACAGAGCTCCCACTCACTTTCTTGTAAATGCAGGCTTCTCCATAAGTCTGCGTAAACCCAAACGCTTTGATCATCTCATCAAAGCGAATGTTCCAACTCCGAGATGCTTGCACCAGCCCATAAATCGAGCGTTGGAGCTTGCACACCTTGTCAGCATTCTTAGGATCGACAAAACCTTCCGGCTGCATCATATACAATTCTTCCTTAAGGAAACCATTAAGGAATGCCATTTTGACGTCCATTTGCCATATCTCATAATCGTAGAATGCGGCAATTGCTAACATGATTCGGACGGACTTTAGCTTCGCTACCGGTGAGAAAGGCTCATCGTAGTCAACCCCTTGAACTTGTCGATAACCCTTAGCGACAAGCCGAGCTTTATAGATGGTCACATTACCATCCGCATCTATCTTCTTCTTAAAGATCCATTTATTTTCTATGGCTCGCCGTTCAACGGGCAAGTCAGTCAAAGTCCATACTTTGTTTTCATACATGGATCCTATCTCGGATTTCATGGCTTCTAGCCATTTGTCGGAATCCGGGCCCGCCATCGCTTCTTCATAGTTCGAAGGTTCACCGTTGTCTAACAACATGATTTCTAAGACAGGGTTGCCGTACCACTCTGGTGCGGAACGTGTCCTTGTGGACCTTCGAATTTCAGTAGGAGCTTGATCAGAAGTATCTTGATCATTATCATTAACTTCCTCTCTAGTCGGTGCAGGCACCTCAGGAACATTTTCTTGAGTTGCGCCATTTTCTGGTTCAAGAGGTAATACTTCATCAAGTTCTACTTTCCTCCCACTTACTTCTTTCGAGAGAAACTCTTTCTCTAGAAAGGATCCATTCTTGGCAACAAAGATCTTGCCCTTGGATCTGAGGTAGAAGGTATACCCAATAGTTTCTTTAGGGTATCCTATGAAGACGCATTTTTCTGACTTGGGTTCGAGCTTTTCAGGTTGAAGTTTCTTGACATAAGCATCGCATCCCCAAACTTTTAGAAACGACAGCTTAGGTTTCTTCCCAAACCATAATTCATACGGTGTCGTCTCAACGGATTTCGACGGAGCCCTATTTAAAGTGAATGCGGCAGTCTCTAAAGCATAGCCCCAAAAAGATAGCGGTAAATCGGTAAGAGACATCATAGATCGCACCATATCTAATAGAGTGCGATTACGACGTTCGGACACACCATTACCCTGAGGTGTTCCAGGCGGCGTGAGTTGTGAAACTATTCCACATTTTCTTAAGTGTGTGCCAAATTCATGACTCAAGTATTCTCCTCCACGATCTGATCGCAAAAACTTGATTTTCGTGTCACGTTGATTCTCAACCTCACTCTGAAATTCTTTGAACTTTTCAAAGGTTTCAGACTTGTGTTTCATTAAGTAGACATACCCATATCTACTCAAATCATCAGTGAGGGTGAGAACATAACGATAGCCACCGCGAGCCTCGACACTCATTGGACCGCACACATCAGTATGTATGATTTCCAATAAGTTGGTTGCTCGCTCCATTGTTCCTGAGAACGAAGTCTTGGTCATCTTACCCATGAGGCATGGTTCGCACGTGTCAAATGATTCGTAATCAAGAGACTCTAAAAGTCCATCTGCATGGAGCTTCTTCATGCGTTTGACACCTATGTGACCAAGGCGGCAGTGCCACAAGTATGTGGGACTATCATTATCAACCTTACATCTTTGGGCACTCACACTATGAACATGTGTAGCATTACGCTCGAGATTCATTAAGAATAAACCATTCACCATAGGAGCATGACCATAAAACATATCTCTCATATAAATAGAACAACCATTATTCTCGGATTTAAATGAGTAGCCATCTCGAATTAAACGAGATCCCGATACAATGTTCATGCTCAAAGCTGGCACTAAATAACAATTATTAAGGTTTAAAACTAATCCCGAAGGTAAATGTAGAGGTAGCGTGCCGACGGCGATCACATTGACCTTGGAACCATTCCCGACGCGCATCGTCACCTCGTCCTTTGCCAGTCTCCGCTTATTCCGCAGCCCCTGCTTTGAGTTACAAATGTGAGCAACTGCACCGGTATCAAATACCCAGGAGCTACTACGGGTACTAGTAAGGTACACATCAATTACATGTATATCATATATACCTTTTGTTTTGCCGGCCTTCTTGTCTGCTAAGTATTTGGGGCAGTTCCGCTTCCAGTGACCACTTCCCTTGCAATAAAAGCACTCAGTCTCGGGCTTGGGTCCATTCTTTGGCTTCTTCCTAGTAGCTTGCTTGCCGGGCGCGGCAACTCCTCTGCTGTCCTTCTTGAAGTTCTTTTTACCCTTGCCCTTCTTGAACTTAGTGGTTTTATTCACCATCAACACTTGATGATCCTTCTTGACTTCTACCTCTGCTGATTTCAGCATTGCAAATACCTCAGGAATGGTCTTTTCCATCCCCTGCATATTGAAGTTCATCACAAAGCTCTTGTAGCTTGGTGGAAGCGACTGGAGGATTCTGTCAATGACCGCATCATCCGGGAGATTAACTCCCAGCTGAGTTAAGCGGTTATGTAACCCAGACATAGTGAGTATGTGCTCACTGACAGAACTATTTTCCTCCATCTTACAGCTGAAGAATTTGTCGGAGACTTCATATCTCTCGACCCGGGCATGAGCTTGGAAAACCATTTTCAGCTCTTCGAACATCTCATATGCTCCATGTCTCTCAAAACTCTTTTGGAGCCCCGGCTCTAGGCTGTAAAGCATGCCGCACTGAACGAGGGAGTAGTCATCGACACGTGTCTGCCAAGCGTTCGTAACGTCTTGGTTCTGTGGGACGGGTGCGTCACCTAGCGGTGCTTGTAGGACATATTCTTTCTTGGCAGCTATGAGGATGATCCTCAGGTTCCGGACCCAGTCCGTATAGTTGCTGCCATCGTCTTTCAGCTTGGTTTTCTCTAGGAACGCGTTGAAGTTGAGGACTACGTTGGCCATTTGATCTACAAGACATATTGCAAAGATTTTTAGACTAAGTTCATGATAATAAAGTTCATCTAATCAAATTATTCAATTTACTCCCACTTAGATAGACATCCCTCTGCTAGTCATCTAAGTATAACATGATCCGAGTCAACTAGGCCGTGTCCGATCATCACGTGAGACGGATTAGTCAACGTCGGTGAACATCTTCATGTTGATCGTATCTTCTATACGACTCATGCTCGACCTTTCGGTCTTCTGTGTTCCGAGGCCATGTCTATACACATGCTAGGCTCGTCAAGTCAACCTAAGTGTTTGCATGTGTAAATCTGTCTTACACCCGTTGTATGTGAACGTTAGAATCAAACACCCGATCATCACGTGGTGCATTGAAACAACGAACTGTCGCAACGGTGCACAGTTAGGGGAAACACTTTCTTGAAATTATTATGAGGGATCATCTTATTTACTACCGTCGTTCTAAGTAAACAAGATGCAAAACATGTTAAACATCAAATGCAATCAAATAATAATAGTGACATGATATGGCCAATATCACATAGCTCCTTTGATCTCCATCTTGGGGCTCCATGATCATCTTGTCACCGGCATGACACCATGATCTCCATCATCATGATCTCCATCATTGTGTCTCCATGAAGTTGCTCGCCAACTATTACTTCTACTACTATGGCTAACGCGTTTAGCAATAAAGTAAAGTAATTTACATGGCGTTTCTCAATGACACGCAGGTCATACAAAAAATAAAGACAACTCCTATGGCTCCTGCCGGTTGTCATACTCATCGACATGCAAGTCGTGATTCCTATTACAATAGCATGAACAACTCATACATCACATATATATCATTCATCATTCATCACAACTTTGGCCATATCATATCACAAAGCACTTGCTGCAAAAACAAGTTAGACGCCCTCTAATTGTTGTTGCAAGTTTTACGTGGCTGTAGTAGGGTTCTAGCAAGAACGTTTTCTTACCTACGTGAAAGCCACAATGTGATTTGTCAACTTCTATTTACCCTTCATAAGGACCCTTTTCATCGAATCCGCTCCAACTAAAGTAGGAGAGACAGACACCCGCCAACCACCTTATGCAACTTGTGCATGTTAGTCGGTGGAACCGGTCTCACGTAAGCGTACGTGTAAGGTTGGTCCGGGCCGCTTCATCCCACAATACCGTTGAAGCAAGATAAGACTAGTAGCGGCAAGAAAGTTGACAACATCTACGCCCACAACAAATTGTGTTCTACTCGCGCAAGAAGAACTACGCATAGACCTAGCTCATGATACCACTGTTGGGGAATGTTGCAGAAAACAAAAATTTTCCTACGGTTTCACCAAGATCCATCTATGAGTTCATCTAGAAACGAGTGATCAGATGCATCTACATACCTTTGTAGATCGCGAGCGGAAGCGTTCAAAGAACGGGGATGAGGTAGTCGAACACGACGTGATCCAAATCACCGGAGATCCTAGCACCGAACGGACGGCACCTCCGCATTCAACACACGTACGGTCAGCGTAATGTCTCCTTCTTCTTGATCCAGCAAGAGGGAAGGAGAGGTTGAGGAAGATGGCTCCAGCAGCAGCACGACGGCGTGGTGGTGATGGAGCTGCAGTACTCCGTCAGGGCTTCGCCAAGCGCTATGGAGGAGGAGGAGGTGTTGGAGAGGGAGAAGGAGGCAACCAAAGGCATAGATGAAAAAGCCCTACTTCCCCCACTATATATAGGAGGGCCTAGGGGGGGCGCCGGCCCTAGGAGATCCAATCTCCTAGGGGGGGCAGCGGCCAAGGGAGGTTTCCCTCCCCCCCAAGGCACCTAGGGGTGCCTTCCACTTGTGGGACTCTTCCCCTTTGGAAACCCTAGGCGCATGGGCCCCTTGGGGCTGGTGCCCTTGGCCCATGTAGGCCAAGGCGCACCCCCTTACAGCCCATGTGGCCCCCGGGGCAGGTGGACCCACCCGGTGGACCCCCGGGACCCTTCCGGTGGTCCCGGTACAATACCGGTGACCCCGAAACTTGTCCCGATGTCCGAAACAACACTTCCTATATATAATTCTTTACCTCCGGACCATTCCGGAACTCCTCGTGACGTCCGGGATCTCAGCTATGTTTAGGATTGGGTCTTGTCCATCACATCATTCTCCTAATGATGTGATCTCGTTATCAATGACATCCAATGTCCATAGTCAGGAAACCATGACTATCTGTTGATCAACGAGCTAGTCAACTAGAGGCTTACTAGGGACATGTTGGTGTCTGTTATTCACACATGTATTACGATTTCCAGATAACACAATTATAGCATGAATAAAGACAATTATCATGAACAAGGAAATATAATAATAATGCTTTTATTATTGCCTCTAGGGCATATTTCCAGCACGAACGCCTACTCGCGCATACGTACGGCCAGGGCTCATGTACATGGCTGGGTCAAAACGGAGAAACAACGTCGTTGTCGTGTTCATGGGGAGGCAACGGAATGAGTCGTGTCCATGGGGAGGCAACGGAATGCGTCGTGTTCATCGGGAGGGCTTGGACGGAACAGGCGATAGAAACGAGGCCTGGCGTACTGCAGAACGGAGGAAACGGCCTTGTGTTCGACCCGCCATGTTCGAAACGGGATCCTGTTCATCGGGAGGGGTCTAGCGTACCGCAAAACGGAGGAAACAGACCTCCTATGGTCGAAACGGGGGTCCTGTTGATCGGGAGGGGTTTGGCGTACCGCAAAACGGACAAAACGGACTTGTGTTGGAGCGCTACGGTCGAAACAGGGGTCCTGTTCATCGAGAGGGGTGTGGCGTACCGCAAAACGGGACTCCACTGGATATTGTTCATCTCCACCGTCGACCCCCTCCAGCCTCCACGAGCTACTGTTCATCCACCATCGACCTCCTCCAGCCTCCACCTGCGACTGTTCATCCACAGGCTCCTGTTCATCCAGCCTCCACCGCGCGCTACTCCACCGGCTACTGTTCAACCAGCCCTCTCCATGGGCTCCTATTCAACCATCCCTCCATGGGCTACTGTTCATCCTGCCCTCCACGGGGTGGTCCTATTCATCCAGCCCTCCACGGGGTCCTGTTCATCCAGGTCCAACCGGCTCGATCGATCGGGGTCATGTTCATCCAGAAGCAACACCACGGTGTCCTGTTCATCCACCCCCACTGGGAACTGTTCATCCAACCCCCCCCCCCCCGCAACGCTCACTGTTCATCCAGAGGCAGCATCGATCGACTTCAGTTAGCAGCAGTAGCGAAGGAATCGCTCGATCAGGTTCAGTTAACAGCCATCGATCGATCGCTCGGGTTCAGTAACGCGTAGCCTGCAGTGCAATTGCTCGGGTTCAGTTAGAGCCCAACGCCTCACTCGGGTTCAGTTAGAGCCAACGCCTCGCACACACGCGCGTACGTGTACGAGAGAAACGCGCATCGCTCGGCCCCCGACCTCCCACCGTAACTGGGAACTCCCCGAAATTTTCCTCGCCCTCGCTTCTAGCACGGTTTTTTCCATCATGGACGGCCCAAAGAATGTCATGCAGCTGCGTCTCCAGCCCGCCCAGGACGAAAAGCCCATTTTCTGTCATGATTTTTTGTCATAGAAGTAGGAGCCCACCACATCTATGATGATACCGGGTTTTGTCACAATTATCGTCATAGAAGTGTCATATCTAGGACAGAAATTTTTTTCGTTCGACCCAAAATGTCACGGATGTGTCTTTTTTTGTAGTGTTGTTATCTGCAATCACAGGAATGTGCACTTCCTCCTCTAGTGGCTCAAGAAAATCATTCAGTTCCAGAAAATCACCATCTTGGATCTCCTGATCAACTAGCTGTTGCTGTTGAGGCATAGCCCAGTGCCCCCATCCTTCATCCACTTCTACTTGTTCTAGATCATTATCTTCCTGTTGAATAAGATGAAAGCCAACATGTCCTACAAGCAGATCTTGGTTGGGGTGATGGAATTTTTACTGCGGCATGGGATGAGGGTTTCCATCCGCAGGTACCGGGTCTTCATCTGGCAGTGGATTACCAATGGGCATGTCTTCAAAGATGATCACCGGACAGGTCCAAGATTGCCCACTGGAGTTCTTTGCACCAGAGGCCAAGATACTGGTCGGGACAATGCAAAGAGCATCAATCTTGACACGAACAACAACTGCTGCATCAGAAGATTTTAATCTATCCCAGGCCATTAGCTACCCAAAACCAGCAATGGCATTTGAGAGTTCATGAAACGAGCGCAAATCAGCAGGGAAACCCACAATCAGTAACCAGACATCCCTACTAAGTTCAAAGTTTCTCCAGTTCATCCCTTCATTGTGCCTTTGGAAAACAATATGAATGTCTCCAAAAGCATGCGGGCCTCTGTTAACTAGGAAATCTTGATCTGCCGCGCTAACCAATCTCACAAAAACTTGTCCAAAAGGGCATCGAGAGATAGAAGTGACCCCATTGCGATTGGAATGAAGGAAATCATGCAGAACTTCTTGAACATTGGCGAAAGCATCCTCACCATCTGGCATTGGAATAATTGTGGCAATGGCGAGGTCTTCATTGGCAGGAGCAAGAGTACCATGGATTACATGATGGCGACCAGGTCTGTCATCGACCTCAATGACATGGCAGCCGATAGTGATAAAAGGGGTGGGATCAAACGGGAACATAGCCATCTCTGGTAGCCCCAGCGAGCTCAAGAGAGCAACAGTGTAAACCACAGGCGATGAATGCGGAGAGTGCGGGTGTTGCATAGGAGCAGCTATGCGGTGGGAATTGGAGGCGTCGACCTGAATGGCTGTCTCACTGCGAGGTGGCCCTGGGGCTCACGAGTCAGGTTGATTTGACTGGACCAGCTTAATTGTGTGCCACTGACGAGCTGGGTTCCACCATGAGATGGTCGGTTCGCTTGAGAATCTATAGACCTCAGATTTTGCTGCTGATTGACGGGCTCGGGATTGGAAGCTGTAACATTAATTGCGCCACGTATTCTGTATTTAGCCTTAACATGGTCCATCCTATTGCAGCTGTGGCAGCGGATTCTATTAGTGCATTTGGGCCGAAAGTGGCCCGTGGTGAGGCAATAGAGACAAAAGGGAGGTCTATCATTATGGGCCTTAGAGGCACCTGAGCGACTGCCAAGCCCAGAATTTTGAATACCCACGGATCCTGCCCCATTAATAGCGATGTTATTGGGTGCAGTAAGTACCAGGTTTGAAGAAGGCCTTGATTGAATCAGATGCTGAGATACAGTCAAATCATGCAAACCTGAAGGATGAAACTGCGAATTACCCGAAGGAAAAATTCTTGGGGATTGAACTACTTCGGCGTAAGATCTACGATCTTTGGAACGATCAACCAGTGTCCATTCCTGCTCAATCTCTTGCTAGTAGAGTCTGAACTCCTTACGAAAATCAGGACCTCCCTTGCCCCAAAGAAAGAAACCCATATTGAAAAGATCATTTTAGCAATTTCCACCTTTGATGATAGCGAAACCCACATCTCTAGAAGCAACACTGAATTTGAAAGACCAGTTTTGCAGACAGGATACCTTGAAATGGGAGGCATGACCTCCAAAACAAGATTGCGGAATGAGATTGACCGAGTCAATATTGATGCAGAGTCTTGAATGAGAGAATTCCACTACCACGATGAATTCCTTGAGCTTGCTTCCATCAAAGTGATTCACTGGGACACCAAATTGCTTCCGTATGAAGGATTCAAACGCCAACCCAGGCTCGAACTTGAGATCAGAAAGGGCCATGCTGAAGAAGATCACTAGCGCTGAAGGAGAGACCGAGTGTGAAGTTGGCTGTCGGCGCCGGAGTGGCGGCCGGCGGGTGGGGTGGCCACCGCGGCCGGAGTAGCACGCAGCGCTAGGAGAGGAGAGGAGACGAGTCGATATTCGTGTTGATGTTGCAATAAGAAATTCAAAATATGTGTTTTCCTCGTATGGGCCAATAAACTATTTTTCCTGAAACATCCACATTGCAGCTAGGATATGCGATTCACATAAACTGCTCACCTGGAAATGATAGTGTTATATTGCTTGATGCACATAAATAACTAATATCATTATGCATGGTTGGAGGAAATTTTAGATATCTGAATGACTATAGTTGGTAAATAATGCCAATAATGTACTCCCTCCATTCCTAAATATAAGCCCTTTTAGAGATTCCAATATGGACTACATACGGAGCAAAGTGCATGAATCTACACTATAAACTATGTCTATATACATCTATATGTAGTCCATATTGAAATTTCTAAAAAAGGCTTATATTTAGAAATAGAGGGAGTAGATAGCTATCATGTGCGGATGTGCCTCTATCGAAGGTACATGTTCAATTTCTATAATATGTTCTCGAATATGTAATTGTACATGGTGTTACTTATTACTATAATTTGGCTTATCATATTTCTGTACTCTGTAGTCACATTGCTCTTTTCGCAGTTTTGACTTTTTTGTTGACAATCAAGAACTACATTTTATCAAATAATCACAAATGTTGCATGTCTTAATGGACAAATCTTAGAATGTATGATGAATCTTATACCATAGCATCGACATCCTGTTGTTAGTTTGGAATCACCTTCTAGGTTTTCGGCTCATAGTATCAGCCCATCACATATTGCAACATGGGCATGAAGCTCTACCTCTCCTCCATCAGCCAATTTATATACCTATTTGATCAAAGCATAAGCTTATATGTTCAGTTCATTAGGCAAAAATAGAATGGTGTAGAAAAATAGATTTGCCCGAACTTTTTTAGTTCAATGAACTGAACTTGACAATCCAAATTAGAAGCGACACGTATAAGCATTACAAAGAAACATTAGTGACGATCTATAGAGCACACGGAGCAAATCAAATATATGGTGGAAACTATGAAGGGACGGAACTTTAGAATTATTTGGCAGTCCATGGCAGAAACAGGATTATAGACATGGCTTTGTTAGTTCTCCAGGTTAATGTTCCTTTCTTAAAGAATTGGTGGGTACGTTTTGCGAGCTCCCATGCAACCACTTCAACACCTTTCACCATAGTCAGTTCATCCATGCCATCGTATTTACTATTTAGCAATCATTTTCTCAACTTAAACTATGTATCTGACATGAGGTGTATCAATTTATTTAATACATGTAAGTTGAGAATCAATTGACAATATGTGAAAACAAAAGAGTTCTGTATATATTTTTGGGTTAATTGTTGCCTTTTCATTGTGGATCCATACCCTAAAATTAGGTAGCAAAACAAAAGAGTTCTATATTTTTCTGAATGCTTTCCTCTTTGGTAGGTGATGTTGTTATACAAAACACCTTCGACTTGTGTTTAGGGTACTGATAGACCTCCTACTGGAAACATGACAATGGCAAACCCAATGGTTTTAGAAGGACTAAAAAAAGGAAGTATTCAACATAAAAAGGTTATCTACTATAGTGGTAATGTTTTTCTTCTTATAGTGTCTGATATGCTTTTCTTCTTATGAACCTATACTGAAGTGGTAATTTCCTGAGCGTGCATGTACAAATTATATCATGAAGTCATAATATACTCTACATTGTATCTTTAGTTTAGTGCTCACTTCTGTTGTTTTCATCGAATTAAGTGAAAGGTTGATGATGTTGCACTTTCAAGTGCCAGTGATGCCTATGCATCCACTGAATCAACTAAATTTGTACTGAATTTGTAGTTGATGTCATGGTAACAATAATTACTCTTCAAATCGTTGACATGTAATAAGTTTTTAATGTACGACCAAGTGCAGATCCATTCACCTTCTACAATCCTCATTATGTTTTAGAATTATACTCCATTTTATTAGAAAATTCTTGATAGCCAGATGTGTCGAGGCCTTGGGACAAGTGCTATCTGTATATTCTACACGGACTTCGCCTGGCTACAACTGTTGGAATACTAGGATAATCCGACAAATATTGAAGAAAAATATCACGCAAATAATGAAGAAAAATATCATGTAAATGATCAACATTAAATTTGAGTGTGTGAAAGGAATAAAAAGTTTAAATGTTCCACTAGAAATAGAAATGAAATTCATTTACACTTATTTACAGATATTTCGATATTCTATCGAATTCAATAGAAGACAACCCATTTAGCAAACTCAATCCCTATGACTGTCTGTATGCTATTTAGTATTACCGTTTATTTCATTTCCTAACTAATTGAAATCCTTGTTAGCACTCTTATCCATGAATGTGATGCACTCCACAAGATAAGTACACTAGGATCACCTAATTCTTTGTTCCAACCATGATGACCCATTGGGTAGAGAAGAATGTGACTACTTATTAATGCACCATGTTTATATATTTTATAATGAAAACTTATGTCACCTGTTGCATGTTTATTTTTTCTTCATTATGCTTCCTAGCAGTATTGATTAGTTGTATTTACTACATACAATATTGTGTGTGTTGTCATAGCAAGTCAATTTGTGTATGTGAACCTTAGTTTTTTACCAAGCATATATATGCGATTTTTTGTTGACTATGTTTGTATAAGTATAATATATTTTATGATCCCATATATTTACAGAAATTCCTGTCATGTATTGTACAAAATAGACGGGTGCGGCAACGCGCGCAATCAGTGATGTAGTTAATAGCATAAAATAGTGTCTCTTAGAGCATCTACAGCCAGACTTTGCAAATCCGGCCCCTCAAACGCCCGCGGGCGCGTACGCGGACTCACACATCAAATAAGGCAATTCACATCTGGATACCTCAAATTAGAAGTCTCAAATCCATATTATTACATGGAATGTAGCGATCTTTAAGTGGCCTCGTCCGGTCGCCATGGCCATGTCTGGCGGCCGGCTGCGCTCCCCAGATTGTTGACCCGGTCGCCAACAAGGTAGAGTAGGGCATGGGACACGAACAGAATCAATGGACTCAAGGCATCGCCGTCTCCCATGCCATACTCTTCCTCGCTGGAGCCCGTAACCCGTTGGGTGCCGGTGGATGTCAGATCGATGATGGATCCGTCCCGGGATGAGCTGGCGACGTCCACCACGATGCCATTGTGGTGCCCCAACTGATGCACCGTACTAGGCGCCGGAGAATGTGACTCCGCCTTGCCGACGTCCACCGCGTCGCATGCCCGATGCGGCGCATGGCGGGCACGCCATGCCATGTTTGCGTCGGACGACGCCCATGATGTGTACTACACAACATTCTTCTTGTAGACGTTGTTGGGCCTCCAAGTGCAGAGGTTTGTAGGACAGTAGCAAATTTCCCTCAAGTGGATGACCTAAGGTTTATCAATCCGTAGGAGGCGTAGGATGAAGATGGTCTCTCTCTCAAGCAACCATGCAACCAAATAACAAAGAGTCTCTTGTGTCCCCAACACACCCAATACAATGGTAAATTGTATAGGTGCACTAGTTCGGCGAAGAGATGGTGATACAAGTGGTATATGGATGGTAGATAAAGGTTTTTGTAAAATGAAAATATTAAAACAGCAAGGTAACTAATGATAAAAGTGAGCACAAACAGTATTGCAATGCTAGGAAACAAGGCCTAGGGTTCATACTTTCACTAGTGCAAGTTCTCTCAACAATAATAACATAATTGGATCACATAACTATCCCTCAACATGCAACAAAGAGTCTCTCCAAAGTCACTAATAGCGGAGAACAAATGAAGAGATTATGGTAGGGTACAAAACCACCTCAAAGTTATTCTTTCCAATCAATCCGTTGGGCTATTCCTATAAGTGTCACAAACAACTCTAGAGTTCGTACTAGAATAACACCTTAAGACACAAATCAACCAAAACCCTAATGTCACCTAGATACTCCAATGTCACCTCAAGTATCCGTGGGTATGATTATATGATATGCATCACACAATCTCAGATTCATCTATTCAACCAACACATAGAACCTCAAAGAGTGCCCCAAAGTTTCTACCGGAGAGTCAAGACGAAAACGTGTGCCAACCCCTATGTAAAGGTTCATGGGCGGAACCCGCAAGTTGATCACCAAAACATACATCAAGTGGATCAATAGAATACCCCATTGTCACCATGGGTTCCCACGCAAGACATACATCAAGTGTTCTCAAATCCTTAAAGACTCAATCCGATAAGATAACTTCAAAGGGAAAACGCAATCCATTACAAGAGAGTAGAGGGGGAGAAACATCATAAGATCCAACTATAATAGCAAAGCTCGCGATACATGAAGATTGTACCACCTCAAGAACACGAGAGAGAGAGAGAGATCAAACACATAGCTATTGGTACATACCCTCAGCCCCGAGGGAGAACTACTCCCTCCTCGTCATGGAGAGCACCGGGATGATGAAGATGGCCACCGGAGAGGGATTCCCCCTCCGGCAGGGTGCTGGAACGGGTCTAGATTGGTTTTCGGTGGCTACGGAGGCTTCTGGCGGCGGAACTCCCGATCTATTGTGCTCTTCGATTGTTTTTGGGTATATGGATATATATAGGCGGAAGAAATACGTCAGGGGAGCCACGAGGGGCCCACGAGGGTGGAGGGCGCGCCCCCTACCTCGTGGCTCCCTCGTTTCTTTCCCGACGTGCACTCCAAGTCTATCAGGTTGCTTTCCCTCCAAAAATAACTTCTTTAGAAGGTTTCATTCCGTTCGACTCCGTTTGATATTCCTTTTCTTCGAAACACTGAAACAAGGGAGAAAACAGGAACTGGCACTGGGCTCTGGGTCAATAGGTTAGTCCCAAAAATAATATAAAAGTGGATAATAAAGCCCAATAATTTCCAAAACAAAAGATAATATAGCATGGAGCAATCTAAAATTATAGATACGTTGGAGACATATCAGCATCCCCAAGCTTAATTCCTACTCGTCCTCGAGTAGGTAAATGATAAAAACATAATTTTTGACGCGGAGTGCTACTTGGCATAATTTCAATGTAATTCTTCTTAATTGTGGTATGAATATTCAGATCCGAAAGATTCAAGATAAAAGTTCATAATTATGTCCTCTCAAAATAACATGGCCAAAGAAAGTTCATCCCTACAAAATCATATAGTTTAGTCATGCTCCATTTTCGTCACACAAGAATGCTCTCATCATGCACAACCCCGATGACAAGCGAAGCAATTGTTTCATACTTTAGTAATCTCAAACTTTATAAACCTTCACGCAATACATGAGCGTGAGCCATGGATATAGCACTATGGGTGGAATAGAATATGATGACGGGGGTTATGTGGAGAAGACAAAAAAGGAGAAAGTCTGATAGTGGCAAAGGTGTCCCGATGTTTCGATGAGATGGTGGCTATCGTTTTCTGTGGGAGTCGACCTTGACGATCCGACTACGAACGTGCGAGACGTCGCGCCTTAGCTATCGCTAAACCAACTTCCGAGGGGTTATTGACCACGCCGGAGCACGATCAACCTGACCACGAGGGACTGTTTCCTGCGAGCAAACGAAGAACAAGCAGGAAACTGAGATTGCAATCGGGATATTGCGAATATAAGATGAAAGCTTTATTGATCAAGGTGGGGTTCTGTGACGTCTTGGTCTGGTCGTTGGACACAAACGAAGTACGCGAAGTTGCAGCTATGGCGAACTTTTAATCTAAACAAAACCCCCAAAGTCTAAACGACGCCCTAAGGGCTGTATATATGAAGGAAGAGAGGGGAATTTTGTGGCCCTTGAGGGTGGGGTCCGAAACCAACCCTAACTCTTGTTTCCCCACACATACGGACTCTAAAAATAGCCTATACTTAAGTATTTTGAAATTACATGGGCCTGGCCCATTAATAAGGTGACGCAGCACCTAGAATAGCCTATGGACGAATATTATGAAGTGGCATCTTGTATATTTCGTCCATGGCTTCATGCACTCCTTATGGCGGCTTCAAAGTCCTGAAATCATCACTTGTAACTCCGTTCTTGATCCCCTTGCGCATGCCATCAACTTCATGCGTGTTCTTGCTCCAATGTTCATCCTTCTCCAAGCTAGGCCCTTCATTTGAAAGCAAAACAAATGTATCCAATTTAGGCAGCATCATAATCTCATGAACATTAGAATCATTACCAAGAAACGGAAGTACCTGGTAATTTAATTGGCGTGCGCGAGCTCTAGTAATTGGTCCAGTATATGTAACAGTAGGGGCTGTGGGTGTAACAATGGTATTGATGTCCTCATCAAAGTCTCACATCAACGAGGCTAATCCATGAGCTATGGAGATGCCCATCGATTGATGTTAATGCAAGGAGTAGGGATTGTCATGCAATGGATGCACTAGAGCTATAAATGTATGAAAGCTCAACAAAAGAAACTAAGTGGGTGTGCATCCAACTTGCTTGCTCACGAAGACCTAGGGCAGTTGAGGAGGCCCATTGTTGGAATATACAAGTGTCGGTGTCAAAACCGGTGGATCTCGGGTAGGGGGTCCCGAACTGTGCATCTAAGGCGGATGGTAACAGGAGGCAGGGGACACAATGTTTTACCCAGGTTTGGGCCCTCTTGATGGAGGTAAAACCCTACGTCCTGCTTGATTAATATTGATGATATAGGTAGTACAAGAGTAGATCTACCACAAGATCGGAGAGGCTAAACCCTAGAAGCTAGCCTATGGTATGATTGTATGTTGTAGTTGTTGTGTCCTACGGACTAAGACCCTCCGGTTTATATAGACATCATAGAGGGTTAGGGTTACACAAGGTCGGTTACAAAGGAGGGGATACACATATCCGTATTGCCTAGCTTTCCTTCCACACCAAGTAGAGTCCCATCCGGACACGAGACGAAGTCTTCAATCCTGCATCTTCATAGTCTAACAGTCCAGCCAATGGAGATAGTCCGGCTGTCTGTAGACCCCCTAATCTAGCACTCCCACAGTAGCCCCTGAACCAGGCTTTCAATGACGACGAGTCCGGCGCGCAGTATTGTCTTCGGCATTGCAAGGCGGGTTCCTCCTCTAAATATACCATGGAAGAATTTGAATATAAGGATAGTGTCCGACCCTGCAAAATAAGTTCCACATACCACCATAGAGAGAATAATATTTCCACAAATCCAATTTGCTAACTTGTTTTGGCAACACGACATTATGTCATGGCCCGGTGATTATTCGAACCGTTTCCTTTAACTAGCCCCGCACATAACGCGAGGCAGTTTTTTGACACGTCTTGTCAAAGCAGAGATCGTGTCCCCTTAATTACGGGATTCTCATCAATACGGTCGTGGGTAACCCAACCGTGTCTAGGACTACTAGATTATAGGCAAGTCCCAAACGGCTACGGAGAGGACGCTTGATATTCACCCTCTTTATAAAGGGACAAGGCTTTTACTTTTTTACCTCCCGTGCTCAATCGAATCCTTCCCCCGCCTCGAGTTCTAACACCCAAAGCCCAGGTCAGGTGCTCCGGATCTTCAATCATGTCCGGATCTAGCCTTCAAGGCTGGTGCATGCCCTCCTCCATTACGGAAGAAGACATCAAGAAGTTGAGGGAGGCCAGATACCTGACCGCCGAGGTTTCGCATCGGCTGCCTGCTCGAGGGCAGGTCGTCCCTACTCCTGAACCCAACGGAGACGTCGTGTTCATCTCCCACTTCCTCCGAGGTCTAGGCCTCACTATGGATCCCTTCGTTATGGGGCTGATGTTTTATTACGGGCTAGATTTCCACGATCTGGCCCCGGACTCCTTTCTCCACATCTCATCATTTATTGTTGTATGTGAGGCCTTCCTCCACATTACCCCTCACTTCGGCCTATGGCTCAAGACCTTTGACGTGAAGCCAAAGATGGTCGAGGGGCAGCATGTAGCGTGCAGAGGCGCATTAATAAGCAGGATTACCGGAGCTCCATGGCCAAAGGGTTCTATTCCAGAGGTGTCCGGATTATGGCAACAGGAGTGGTTTTACATCACAGCTCCCAGAAGTGCCAAGTGGGTGGCTGCCCCTGCTTTCCGCTCAGGCCCTCCACCACAACTGATGTCATGAATTAGCAGAGGGCTGAGCTGGGGTCCCGCCAAGACGTGCCTGTACTGCAACGCCGCATTCGAAATCTCTTCGAAGGAGATTTCAGTTTGATTATGGTAATGCAAGTCATGCTGGTTCGACGAATCCAGCCATGCAAACGCCGGCCTCTTCGCATGTGGGAGTTCAACCTAGAAGAACCGCGCGCTATTCAGGATTTCCTCGGCCTGACGCACGAGGAGATGTATAGATCATTCTTCGGACCCCAGATAGAGTGTCCGTATACTACCGAGGACGTGGGCCTGAGCAGCAACCGCACCGCCGACCAAGTAAGTTATCCTCTAGCCGAACACATCATCTTTCATTTATCATGACGTTATTCTGAGAAGTAGCTCTTTGACCAAGACTGGATAACAAAGGCGAAGATTATTCGGTGTTCGGCCCCCCTTCCTGAGGGTTTGGAAAAGCCGGTACTGGAAAAGATGCTCGAGCTAGCACCTTGCCCGGAGCCCTCAAAGGAAGACAAAGGGGGGAATAATGAGGGCGAAAGCGGACCTCCATCGCTACCTATTCCGACTGAGGGAACGAGCGCCTCCGTGCGGGAGGATAACCGAGGGGAGGAATCGGACATTCTCTCACCCCGGGGGAGGAAGAGGACTACCTCTGAAGATCCGGAAACCAAGGTTTCCAAACGGGAGAAGAAATCTCTACCAGAGGGTCCTGCCTTGGAGGGTGCTCTAGCCGCACGGAGTCCGCGCGGGGATCAACCCTCTAACGAGCTGTAAGTAATTAAAAAGTACTTTAATAGTGAGGAAAATAACCGAAGTATTTATCTTGCAGTTCGGATCTTTGCCCTTCTCAGCAGAGCTCGTCTTCGGGGGATCTTCTTCCGGAGATGATGGAGAGCGAAACGCCTCCACTGGATTCCTCCGCTCAAGAAGCAGGCGACCTTGAAGTGTCGTCACGGAGGGCCTCTCCGGATCCGGTGAGACCAGAAGATAATCCTATAGTCACCCGAAGTCCCCAGCGTCCGGCTCTCGAAGAGAGCAAACAGAAGAGTCCGGCACCGACTGGTATGCGGTCGGACGTACTGAGAGAGCTGTTGGAGCGAG
Organism: Triticum urartu; assembly: GCF_003073215.2. Taxonomy (NCBI): domain Eukaryota; kingdom Viridiplantae; phylum Streptophyta; class Magnoliopsida; order Poales; family Poaceae; genus Triticum; species Triticum urartu. The sequence goes on along the minus strand of NC_053027.1, from coordinate 222,557,855 downwards.
CGGCCATCTCAGAAGAACACCGTACATTGATGGGCACGGTGATGGAAAGGATCTCATCTGCCGAAAGCGGGTTGCATGATGCCTTTATGAGTCTACTGATGGGCTTTGAGGTACGTAAAATGATGTACATTTGTGATGGTACCGCACATTTTTAGGTGTGCCCTGTGTAGATAGTAGCCCCTGAGACTCTGGTTGTCGCCGAGAACGACGGAAAACAGAGGATCGTAGTCCCAGGCAATAACCATACCGCTTTAATGTGCAGGTAGTGGGAGCTCCGGTGGCTAGCCGGACTCATGAGTTTGCCGAACTGAAGCGGCAACTGGATGCGGCGGATGCCGACATCGAGCTTGTTAACAAGAGGCTTGACGAGGCATAGGGTAAGTGTTATTTTCTGTTGAATGCCACATAGTAAGAGCAGCATGATGCTAGTATCTTTAATATGCTGTGACTGCAGATGGAGCTGCCACCGTGGAAACCCTGCGGGCGGAACTTGCCCGAGCCAAAGAACAAGCAAGGATTAGTAATGCGGCTGCTTTGGAGGCGGCCGAAGAGTTGAAAGCCGAGAAGGCCGCGCATTGCGAGAGCAAAGAGAAGATGGCCGTAAAGTTAAAAGACACTGCCGACCGTTGCCAGTTCCTTGAAAAAGAAAACCGAGCGAAGGCAACGGACCTTGAAAAGGCCACGATGGCGAACAAAGACACCAGCTCTGCTATGAGAGCGAAGAAGGAGGAGTTGCGTGAAGCCGGGGATATTGCGGCTGGGAAGCCCTTCATGCTACGGAGAAAATTCGGAGATCCACGGTATGCCCCTCTGGATCGGCTGTGGAGTTCGGCAGACGCATATATGGACTTGGCGGCAAGCGCTGCCGATGCGGCCAAATACTTCCAAGGTCAAACAGATCGTGAAGTGGACAAGCTATTCTGGTCGCAATTCAACGTTCCAGAGCTTCTGCTTCCATTGACTGATCAGCTAGACGAATGGGCCGAACTAAATAGGTTGTCCGGACTCGCCATGAGGTCTGTTGTGGATCAGCTGTGGCTGGAAAAGCCGAAGCCAAACAGCTATTTCAGCTTAGTGCAGCAGTTCCTTGGTGCGGTGCCGCGCATCAATGCGATGAAGAGGTCGGCGTGCATAGAAGGCTCACAGATGGCCTTTGCCCGTGTCAAGGCATACTGGGCAGAGATGGATGCTACCACTATTGCGGCGCAAGGTTCGGTCATAGGCCGAGTAGCTGCCGAGCACTATTTTGAAGAGGTTCTTGAGGGCGCTCGTTTGATAGAGGCCCAGTGCTCGAAGAATATTATGTTTGAGTGACATGTATTCCCATTGTAAACACAATGTTTTTATGAAATTTATTAAGGCCGTGTTTATACTTTTGCCTGAAAGTAATATGGTGCCTCCTGTGCGGCCGTTTATGTATACATGTGTATAACCTGAAAGATTGCAGTCGTCGGCTTCAGCCCCCACGCATATAATGCGGAGGTGTTCGCAGAAGACGCTTGTTCACAATTAACCCAACATCTTGGTCCTATTAAGGAGGTGATAGCGCGGCGAACGAGGCAACCGGACTATAATGCTTTAACACTTTCACTTAGCCATAGGAGTTTGACAGTGGGGCTACTATATAGCCCCTGGTGGCTCCTCACTCTCTTGGATTCGGGGTGCGTACATGCCTGGCCGGGAAACGGCCCTTCGTTAAGGCGGAGGAATTCTAACATTCCAATAGGTCATCGAGTGGTTGACCAGTCTCGCGCTATATCATGACAGTCAATTTTCGGCTTTCTCTACTGAGGTGCTCGTCCGGACGAACCAGGGCACAATCGCAGTAGTTCTCCTGGTGCTGCCTTAGCCGATAGAACGGAACGTAAGGCACCAAAACACAGGAGCCGAGCAAACCCAACATTTGACCAAAGACATGATTCGGAGCTGATGCATATAAGGCCAAACTCGCGACGCCGAACACTCCCTAAGGTATTCGGTCTTTATGGTATAAACCGGGCCTAAATAGTGCCCTTTGTAGGAAGCCCCTTGTGTCCAGGTACGTGCGTTTATTCTGACGTGGCCACATGCCAAGACGTCAGCATCCTTCTCAATTGTATTTGAGAATCCGAGGGATGTATATCAATAAGAGACAGTAAAAAAAGGTTTACGCAGGGTCTTAATCTAAAAAGAATCCTTGGAGCGGGTCCCTGCTGCATGTCTGTGCCTGTGTCTCCGTTGTGCCGTATCCTGGACGGGTGTAGCACAATGGTCATCTGTAAAAGAAAGGAACTTAGGTGAAAAGTTGTCGTGCAAAAAGGTAGTTTTTAAAGAAACCATGTATAATTAAAGATGAGTAAAAACTTCCACTTGTCTGCGCGCGTTGAGCCCCTTGTATTTGTAATAGGGGTGTGGCCATCAATCTGGTATGAATTATATGTAGTTGCGCCGGACTCGTCTAACCGTGTCCGTGGTCTTGACGACCTATTAAATGCTTTAGTTGGTGAGGCCGTTTTTAGTGTGCGGCTGCCAAGGCAGTCGCACTCGCTTCGACGCGTGAATATCGCTCAATATTTCCATTCACTGTAATGATGCCACGTGGACCGGGCATCTTGAGCGTGAGGGAGGCGTAATGCGGTATTGCATTAAAGCGAGCAAAAGCTTCGCGTCCAAGTAGTGCTTGATAGCCGCTTTGGAACGGAGCAATGTGGAAGGTTAAATGTTCACTACGGAAGTTATCGGGGAAGCCGAATATAACCTTTAGTAGGTGGGAACCCGTGCAGTGAGCCCCTGGGCCAGGCATTACTCCTTTAAAGGTAGTGTTGCTATGGCAAATTTTCGTTGGGTCTATCCCCATTTTGCGGATTGTGTCCTGATATATCAGGTTTAGACTGCTGCCACCGTCCATCAGGACTCATGTGAAGTGGTATCCGTCAATTATTGGGTCTAATACCAAGGCAGCCCATCCTGCACGCTGGATACTTGCTGAGTAATCCCGATGGTCAAAAGTGATCGGTTGAAACGACCAGTGGCAGGACTCCACGGATATAGGCCCTTGGGCATATTTATCTCGGAGTGCCGTTTTGTTTCTCCCCTTTATCACGTGTAACACGTTTACTGTTTTGACTTCTGGTGTAAATTTCTTTTATTCCCCAGTGTCTTACTTGAGAGGCTCATCCTCGTCTTCGCTTGGTGTATCCTCCCCCTTGTGTACGGCGTTGAGCTTGCTGGACTGCTTGAAGACCCAACATTCTCTGTGGGTATGATTAGCAGGTTTACCGGGGGTGCTATGGATCTGACATACTTGGTCCAGAATTTTGTTTAGGCTGGACAGTTCGTCTTTGGCGCCTTTAGAGGGCGGCTTTTGCTGACTTGGCCGAGAGCTTTTGAATTTGGCATTTACTGCCGTGCTCTTCGTGATGTCTTCTTTATTCCGGCATTTGTTATTGTTGTTGCGCCGTGATTTCCCATTTCCATCTCTAACTTCTGATGTACTGGGGTCGCTGGTGCTGCATCTGGCTAGCCAGCTATCCTCACCCGCGCAAAAGCGGGTCATGAGGCTTGTTAATGCTGCCATTGTTCTCGGCTTTTCTTGGCCGAGGTGTCTGGCAAGCCATTTGTCACGGACGCTATGCTTAAAAGCTTCCAAGGCTTCGACGTCCGGACAGTCGACTATTTGGTTCTTTTTAGTAAGAAACATGTTCCAAAGCTTTCGGGCTGACTCTCCGGGCTGTTGAGTTATATGACTCAAATCGTCCGCATCCGGAGTTCGGACATAAGTCCCTTGAAAATTTTCCCGAAAAGCGTCTTCGAGCTCTTCCCAGCTTCCAATGGAGCTTTCGGGGAGGCTTTTAAGCCAGTGCCGAGCTGGCCCTTTGAGTTTGAGGGGTAAATACTTAATGGCGTGGAGATCATCTCCTCGAGCCATATGGATATGGAGGATATAGTCCTCAATCCAGACCCCAGGGTCTGTTATTCCGTCATATGCCTCTATGTTTACGGGTTTGAATCCCTCTGGAAATTCATGGTCCAGCACCTCGTCGGTGAAACATAGGGGGTGTGCGGCACCCCTGTATCTGGGTGTACCATAGTGTTCGGATGTTTGTTGTGTTGCATCGTATGCTGGAGCGCGCCTGCGTGGTCCATAGATGGGTCTGGTTGCGCCGTCCTTTTGATGTGAGCCCTCGCGTGGATCACGTCTTGGCTTATGTGCGGCATTGCTTGCCGCTCTATGTTGGCCGTGAGGTCGTCTATCCGGCCAGGTGGCCGTTTAGTTTTTGGTTGCGGGGGATCTAAGGCCTCCTCATCAAATTCAGGTAGCAACTTCCGCTTCGGGTAGCTCTTGGTGGGGCGATTACCGCCATACTTCGCTGCTGTGTTGAGTACTTTGCTCCATCTGATTTGGAGTGTGTCTTGTGCAGCCTTGAGCCTTTGCTTCTGCTTTTTTAGACTCCTTGCGGTGGCAACAAGCCTTTGATGGGCATTCTGTTGCTCCGGGTGTCTGTCCGGTGTTATGTCATCCGGACTATTATCTTTGACATAATCGGGTTGTTCGGTTTGATTCTCCGTGTTGCCGTGGTCCGGCAATGGTTCACCCTGCTCTAACGCTGGGTCTGTATGATCGTTGTTTCTACCGAGGCGGGATTTGGGGCGGCGCTTACGCTGCCGCTTTGACTGCTTCTCGAGGGGACAACCCTTTGTTGCGTCCTTCCGTTCCTCGCCGTTGTTCTCTTTTGGAGTGTTCACCATGTATACGTCATGTGGTGAAGTGGGCGTCCAGTGCCCTGTGGGCAGTGGTTCCTCTTTGTTTCCCGCATCGTCGTCCATACCGTCGATGTCTTCGGAGTCGAAGTCGAGCATGTCGGTTAAGTCATCGATAGTGGCTACTAAGTGGGTGGTGGGTGGGCCGCGAATTTCTTCGTCGTCCGCATCCCAGTCCTGCCGGACATAGTTCGGCCAGGATCCTCCTGACAAGGAGAGAGACCTTAATGAGTTCAGTATGTCGCCAAAGGGCGAGTGCTGAAAAATATCCGCGGAGGTAAACTCCATGATCGGCGCCCAATCGGATTCGATAGGAACGGGCGTAGGCGGCTCGGAGTCCGTGGCCGGAGAAGGATCCGGCAGTTTAACAACACGGCTCTCGTGCAAGGAAAGGTCGATGTTCGGCTCGATCGCCGCTAAGGGTAAGGCTTCCGCGGCGGGGTCCATCCACCCATCCGTGAAAGGTGCAACTGGCTCCGAATTGAGGGTTGGAGCGGTTGTCGGTGGGATCTTAACACTATCCGATGGTAGAGCTAAATTGTACTCATCGTGACTGCGTGACGCGCAAGTCAGAGGCTCGAATCCGTCGAAGATCAAGTCTCCGCGGATATCGGCCGCGTAGTTTAAGCTTCCAAACCTGACCTGGTGGCCAGGGGCGTAACTTTCAATCTGCTCCAGATGGCCAAGCGAATTGGCCCGCAGTACAAAGCCGCCAAACACGAAGATCTGTCCGAGGAGAAAAGTCTCACCCTGGACTGCATCGCTATCGGTGATAGTAGGAGCCATCAAGCCTAATGGCGATGACACAGAGGAACTCTCAACGAAAGCACCAATGTCGGTGTCAAAACCGGCGGATCTCGGGTAGGGGTCCCGAACTGTGCGTCTAAGGCAGATGGTAACAGGAGGCAGGGGACACAATGTTTTACCCAGGTTCGGGCCCACTTGATGGAGGTAAAACCCTACGTCCTGCTTGATTAATATTGATGATATAGGTAGTACAAGAGTAGATCTACCACGAGATCAGAGAGGCTAAGCCCTAGAAGCTAGCCTATGGTATGATTGTATGTTGTAGTTGTTGTGTCCTACGGACTAAAACCCTCCGGTTTATATAGACACTGTAGAGGGTTAGGGTTACACAAGGTCGGTTACAAAGGAGGAGATACACATATCCGTATTACCTAGCTTGCCTTCCACGCCAAGTAGAGTCCCATCCGGACACGAGACGAAGTCTTCAATCCTGCATCTTCATAGTCTAATAGTTCGGCCAATGGAGATAGTCCGGCTGTCCAGAGACCCCCTAGTCCAGGACTCCCACAACAAGCCAAGTTCTATAATGAAAAATTCCCACTAGTATATGAAAGTGACAAAACAAGAGACTCTCTATCATGAGGATTATGGTGCTACTTTGAAGCACAAGTGTGGCAAAGGATAGTAGCATTGTCCCTTCTCTCTTTTTCTCTCATTTTTTGGGCCTTCTCTTCTTTTTTATGGCCTTTCTCTTTTTTGGGCCTTCTCTCTCTTTTTTTATTCCTCACTTGGAACAATGCTCTAGAAAATGATGATCATCACACTTCTATTTATTTACAACTCAATGATTACAACTCGATACTAGAACAAAGTATGACTCTATATGAATGCCTCCGGCGGTGTACCGGGATTGCGATGAATCAAGAGTGACATGTATGAAAAATTATGAACGGTGGCTTTGCCACAAATACGATGTCAACTACATAATCATGCAAAGCAATATGACAATGATGATGCGTGTCATAATAAACGGAATGGTGGAAAGTTGCATGGCAATATACCTCGGAATGGCTATGGAAATGCCATAATAGGTAGGTATGGTGGCTGTTTTGATGAAGATATAAGGAGGTTTATGTGTGAAAGAGCGTATCATATCACGGGGTTTGGATGCACCGGCGAAGTTTGCACCAACTCTCAATGTGAGAAAGGGCAATGCACGGTACCGAAGAGGCTAGCAATGATGGAAGGGTGAGAGTGCGTATAATCCATGGGCTCAACATTAGTCATAAAGAACTCACATAATTATTGCAAAAATCTACACGTCATCAAAAACCAAGCACCACGCGCATGCTCCTAGGGGGATAGATTGGTAGGAAAAGACCATCGCTCGTCCCCGACCGCCACTCATAAGGAGGACAATCAAAGAACACCTCATGTTTCAAATTTGTTACATACCGTTTACCATACGTGCATGATATGGGACTTGCAAACTTCAACACAAGTATTTCTCAAATTCACAACTACTCAACTAGCACGACTTTAATATCACTACCTCCATATCTCAAAACAATCATCAAGCATCAAACTTCTCTTAGTATTCAACACACTCATAAGAAAGTTTTTACCATTCTTGGATGCCTAGCATATTAGGATTATTTAAGAAAATTAACATGCTATTTAAGACTCTCAAAATAATATAAGTGAAGCACGAGAATTCAACCATTTCTTCAAAATAAAACCACCACTGTGCTCTAAAAAGATATAAGTGAAGCACTAGAGCAAATGACAAACTACTCCGAAAGATATAAGTGAAGATCAATGAGTAGTCGAATAATTATGCAACTATGTCAAGACTCTCTAACATTTAAGAATTTCAGATCTTCGTATTTTATTCAAACAGCAAGCAAAACTAAAGAAAATAAAATGATGCTCCAAGCAAAACACATATCATGTGGTGAATAAAAATATAGCTCCAAGTAAAGTTACCGATGAACGAAGACGAAAGAGGGGATGCCTTCCGGGGCATCCCCAAGCTCAGGCTATTGGTTGTCCTTGAATATTACCTTGGGGTGCCTTGGGCATCCCCAAGCTTAGGCTCTTGCCACTCCTTATTCCATAGTCCATCGAATCTTTACCCAAAACATGAAAATTTCACAACACAAAACTTAACAGAAAACTCGTAAGCTCCGTTAGTATAAGAAAATAAATCACCATTTAGGTACTGTAATGAACTAATTCTTGATTTATATTTGTGTTAAACCTACTGTATTCCAACTTCTCTATGGTTTATAAACTATTTAACTAGCCATAGATTCATCAAAATAAGCAAACAACACACAAAAAACAGAATCTGTCAAAAACAGAACAGTCTGTAGTAATCTGTATCAAACGTATACTTATGGAACTCATAAAATTCTCAATTAATTGGTGGACCTGAGTAATTTGTCTATTAATCATATGCAAAAATAATTAACTAAATATCTCTCTCCAGTAAAAAATGGCAGCAATTCTCATGAGCGCTAAAGTTTCTGTTTTTTACAGCATGATCGCAAAGACTTTCCCCAAGTCTTCCCAAAGGTTCTACTTGGCACAAACACTAATTAAACACAAAAAACACAATCATACCAGAGTCTAGATAAATTATTTATTACTAAACAGTAGCAGAAAGCAAGGAATAAAAATAAAGTTGGGTTGCCTCCCAACAAGCGCTATCGTTTAACGCCCCTAGCTAGGCATGATGATTTCAACGATGCTCACATAAAAGATAAGAATTGTAACATAAAGAGAGCATCATGAAGAATATGACTAGCACATTTAAGTCTAACCCACTTCCTATGCATAGGGATTTTGTGAGCAAACAACTTGTGGGAACAAGAATCAACTTGCATAGGAAGGTAAAACAAGCATAACTTCAAAACTTTAAGCACATAGAGAGGAAACTTGATATTATTGCAATTCTTACAGGCATATGTTCCTCCCTCATAATAATTTTCAGTAGCATCATGAATGAATTCAACAATATAACTATCACATAAAGCATTCTTTTCATGATATATAAGCATAGAAATTTTATTACTCTCCACATAAGCAAAATTCTTCTCATTCGAAATAGTGGGAGTATCATAAGATACTCGAATACTATAAATTGTTTCCACATTAAAAGAGTAATGTTCAGAAAAGGGGTAACCATAATCATGACAAGTTTTATAAATATAATCACTACTTTTTATAGCATAAGTATCATCACAATAATCATCATAAGTAGGAGGCATGCTATCATCATTATAAATTTGCATATCAAAACTTGGGAGACTAAAAATATCATGTTCACTAAACGTAGCATCCCCAAGCTTGGGACAAACATTAATTGCAGCAAATATATTCTCAAAAACATCATCTTCATCAAACATAACATCCCCAAGCTTGGGCCTTTTCATATCATAAGCATAATCACTCTCATCATTAATAGTATGGATAACACCAATAGTATAGCAATTATCATATTCTTCCAAGCAAGTGCCAAAAAGATTTTCAAGATCATAAGAAGTATCATTATCTTCCACAGTTATATTTTCATGAGGCACAATAGTAATAGGAGCAGCATTATTTGGGGGAGATATCTTTTTACCTCTCTTCCTTTTTCTTTTCTTCTTCTTCTTCACCACATCATGTGTGGGTTCAATCCTCTTTTTGGAGCTCCTTATTAATGAAATTGGTTGAATAGAAGGCTCCTCCTCGTTACCTGATTCATCATAAGAAATACTAGGAAAATATTAGGAAGTCTCTTCCCTTTCATTAGTATTCTCTTCATCCTCTATTTGTTTTCTTTTCTTTATGTAATTGGCAATATAAGGATTTTCAATGCAATTCACCGCACAATACATATAAATTTCCTCTATATCAAAATGAAGAACTCTATGAAGGGAAAATTTTGGAATATCCTTAGTTATACGTTTCATTTCTTCATAACCCACTAGCAAACTAAGTTCATTATGATGTGCAAGGGAAATCAAATCATTACAATATTTGGACACGATACGATCATGAAACAATTTGCATTGGGTACTAAAATGATCACGTTCATAGCAAAGTTCAAAAGTATGGCTAAGAAAATTTAAATTTTCAGCACAAGCATCTAGCCTTTCTTGCAACCATTTAGTTTATAAGTACTTATGCCTCTTGCAATATCTATCTTCCCTATTTGGTGTGTACTTGCAAACCCAATGCACTCCACAAAAATTGACATGTTTATAGGAAACATTTTAATCATAACTAGTGCAATCATCATTAGTACTATGGATATTCAAGGAGTTCATACTAACAACATTGCAATCATGCTCATCATTCAAAGATTTAGTGCCAAACATTTTAATGCATTCTTCTTCTAACACTTTGGCACAATTTTCCTTTCCATCATACTCATGAAAGATATTAAAAAGATGAAGCGTATGAGGCAAACTCAATTCCATATTTTTTGTATTTTTCTTTTATAAACTAGACTACTGCTAAAACAAGAAACAAAAAGATTCGATTGCAAGATCTAAAGATATACCTTCAAGCGCTAACCTCCCCGGCAACGGCGCCAGAAAAGAGCTTGATGTATACTACACAACCTTCTTCTTGTAGACGTTGTTGGGCCTCCAAGTGCAGAGGTTTGTAGGACAGTAGAAAATTTCCCTCAAGTGGATGAACTAAGGTTTATCAATCTGTAGGAGGCGTAGGATGAAGATGGTCTCTCTCAAGCAACCCTGCAACCAAATAACAAAGAGTCTCTTGTGTCCCCAACACACCCAATACAATGGTAAATTGTACAGGTGCACTAGTTCGGCGAAGAGATGGTGATACAAGTGGTATATGGATGGTAGATAAAGGTTTTTGTAATCTGAAAATATAAAAACAGCAAGGTAACTAATGATAAAAGTGAGCACAAATGGTATTGCGATGCTGGGAAACAAGGCCTAGGGTTCGTACTTTCACTAGTACAAGTTCTCTCAACAATAATAACATAATTGGATCACATAACTATCCCTCAACATGCAACAAAGAGTCACTCCGAAGTCACTAATAGCGGAGAACAAATGAAGAGGTTATGGTAGGGTACGAAACCACGTCAAAGTTATTCTTTCCAATCAATCCGTTGGGCTATTCCTATAAGTGTCACAAACAGCCCTAGAGTCCGTACTAGAATAACACCTTAAGACACAAATCAACCAAAACCCTACTGTCACCTAGATACTCCAATGTCACCTCAAGTATCCATGGGTATGATTATACGATATGCATCACACAATCTCAGATTCATCTATTCAACCAACACATAGAACCTCAAAGAGTGCCCCAAAGTTTCTACCGGAGAGTCAAGACGAAAATGTGTGCCAACCCCTATGTATAGGTTCATGGGCAGAACCCGCAAGTTGATCACCAAAACATACATCAAGTGGATAAATAGAATACCCCATTGTCACCACGGGTATCCCATGCAAGACATACGTCAAGTGTTCTCAAATCCTTAAAGACTCAATCCGATAAGATAACTTCAAAGGGAAAACTCAATCCATTACAAGAGAGTAGATGGGGAGAAACATCATAAGATCCAACTATAATAGCAAAGCTCGTGATACATCAAGATCGTACCACCTCAAGAACACGAGAGAGAGAGAGAGATCAAACACATAGCTATTGGTACATACCCTCAGCCCCGAGGGAGAACTACTCCCTCCTTGTCATGGAGAGCACCGGGATGATGAAGATGGCCACCGGAGAGGGATTCCCCCTCCGGCAGGGTGCCGGAACGGGTCTAGATTGGTTTTCGGTGGCTACGGAGGCTTCTGGCGGCGGAACTCCCGATCTATTGTGCTCTTCGATCATTTTGGGTATATGGATATATATAGGCGGAAGAAATACATCAGGGGAGCCACGAGGGGCCCACGAGGGTGGAGGGTGCGCCCTAGGGGGGTGGTCGCGCCCCCTACCTCGTGGCTCCCTTGTTTCTTTCCTGACGTGCACTCCAAGTCTATCAGGTTGCTTTCCTTCCAAAAATAACTTCTCCAGAAGGTTTCATTACATTTCGACTCCGTTTGATATTCCTTTTCTTCGGAACACTGAAACAAGGGAAAAACAGGAACTGGCACTGGGCTCTGGGTCAATAGGTTAGTCCCAAAAATAATATAAAAGTGGATAATAAAGCCCAATAATGTCCAAAACAAAAGATAATATAGCATGGAGCAATCGAAAATTATAGATACGTTGGAGACGTATCAGCCCACGATGCTTCCTTGTTCTCGGCGCGCCAACGGAGGGGTTGCACGTCCACCACCATGTTCAGACGCCAGACGGACCGCACCGCGTCTGGTGAGGTAGCGACTGCTGCCCTAGCGCCGGATCCATGCGTCATTTGGGTGGACGGGATTCCTGACAAAAGGAGTCTGAGCGCTGCAGTGCATGGGCCTCCTCCTGGGAGCGGCGACCATCTCCTCTTCGGGGCCGCATGGGATTAGCTCGGGGTCGACGGATCTGGATGTGAAGGACTCAGATCCACTGCCCATGATGCCAGAGACCGTCGGACGGTTCCGGGGACGAGCTTGGGTGGCAGAGGGGAGTGGGGTGAAGTGGCTAGGGTTTGGTCTAGCGACGGATGGGGAGGAATGTATGTGGGGTTGGGTGAGCTAGGGTGGGTTGGGTCCAACGTGGTGGGCATGCCCGGGCACGCGCGGGCACCTCTATATCTGCCACATATTTGGGTTGGATATGAGGGGTGTCGGTTAACCCGGGCGTTTGAGGCGCCCGTTTGGTTCAAAATTTTGCAACCAGACAGTGGCGGGGCAGCCCGCCTGGGTGTATGACGCGGGTTTGAGGCGCCCGACTGTAGGTGCTCTAAATATGACCGCTCAAATGCGCGTGGACGCATCTGCGGGAAGTGAATGGGCACTCATCAAATTAACACAATTGCAACTAGACATCTCATACTAGATTCTCAAATCCACACAAAAGCATGCAAACTAAAGAACTTACGTACTACGTAGATGATCTAGATACTCCTCACGCCCGGCTCCGGATACATGGGCGGTGGCTGCAGCTCCAGCGCCTTCGGCTGCTCCGCTTCAGTCTCATTCTCCTCTATCTCCGCATCATATTCGGTAAAGAGCGTGTCAGACCCCGCCTGCTCCTGCCGGAGGAACTGGTGGTCGGCCTCTGCATAGGCCTCATTGAGGATGGACTCCAGGATGGCTTGCTACTCCGCCATCTCTACGGTTTGGGCAACGACAAACTCCGCCTTCGCCATGTTGTACCCCGGAGCAGGCTGCTCCACCTCAACCTCCTCTGGACCTGCCACCTCCATCAGCTCCGATAGTTGCTCTTCCTCCTCCTCCGGCTGCTGCTCCTCCTCCTCCTGCTCCGGCGAGTTCGGAGGTAGCCCAACAGCAATGCGAGCAGCGTGCCACGCCTAGATCTCCTCTGTGATCTGCCTCCGGCGCTCCAGCGTGAGCATAACAGACGTCATGATCTTGCGCCGGACCATGGTGATGCCGGAGAGTGGGGGAGAGGAGGCGGACGGGCTCGGGTGGCGACGTAGAGAGGGAGCAGGTGGATGGGCTAGGGTTTCTGACGTTGGAGGAGGCGTCCATCGGACCCCGGGTTTTCGGCCGATTCCGCGTGGGACCCCATCGTCAATCCTACGTGACGGGCGCCCCCATATCCGTTATTTGGGCTGGATATGAAGGGTGCCGCTCAGCCCTGGCGTTTGAGGCCCGTTTGAGGCACCTGTCTGGGTTAGATTTTTGTGACCGGTTAGTGACTGAGTGGGCCGCCCGAGCGTTTGTGGCCGGTTTGGGGCACCCGGCCATAGATGCTCTTAGAGTATCTATGATCTGATTCTCCATAACCGTCCCAAATGCCCAAATAGGTTGTCTAGCTAGTGTCCAAATGGTAAATCATCACCCTACCAGCCTCATAGCTGGCCCAAAGGCCTGGACGGACACACACTCCCTATATCCTGTGCAAATCTGGGGCGGATATGGGATGCCTGGACGCGCCCGCCACGTTGGATTCGGCGCATGCTGGTCCACCCAACCCCATATAAAATTGACCTATCCACAATTCTATCGAAACCCTAGCCGCATTCCACTCCACTCCGCTCCACTCCAGCCCCCCCCCCCCCACATAAGCTCCGGTCCGGCGACTCCTATGTTCTCTGGCATGGCGGGCAGCGGATCTGAGTCCTACACCTCCAAATCTATTGACCCCAAGCTCATACCACGTGGCCTCGAGGTTTCATGTTGCATGTAATAATATGGATTTGATGATTTGGAAACGATGTTTGTGGTTATGGTATCAATTTTGTGTGTGATGTCCAGTCACTACTCTACAGAGGGCTCAGATTAGCTACTTGCGGTTGTAGATGCTCTTAGTCACATGTCTATTTTTCATTCCAGTTTAGGTTGATATTTTGTTCCAGCATGACGACATGTGTCCAAGATTTGTGTTTTGTCTTCAGGGGCCAAGAGCTGTGTTCTAAGCTCCTTGTTGGAAATGCAGTCAATTTCTCCCTTGAAATCTCTGTTGATTTTCATTTTGTTGGACCCTCAAAGACCTCTCCACTCTCCCCTATTCACCTACTCGGGTTGGCCCCGGCCAGGACTATACAAAATAGCATAATGGGTGGAGTTTTTATTGGGAGAGGAAGCTTCTAACCCAATAACATGTGAAGTCTAGTATGCTCGATCTATAATTCCATGGAGTTCATAGGAGGAATTCGAATTTTACAATGAATTTAGAGGACGAAGGTAGAAGGACTCTCCATGCTACCAGGCCATGGCCGCCAACCAATTCCATCCACACCTATTCTATCCAGACAGCTGAAAGGGTACATAGAAAATACAAGGTCTTAGACCCATTCTAGGCCTGCAAGCCGAGCGGGTCGGCGAAGGTTGCGAGTGGGCCTTCTCCTTGAGTCCTAAACTGCCTCCTGCCCTTCATTGATAGGAAGAGTCACTTACATAGCACAAAGTGAAGTTGCTCAAAATAAAACATAACACAAAGTGAAAGAGTTGACATGCACAAAGAAGGCTTACGTGCCATCAAACTCGACACACACAAAGCATATGACCGATTGTAATGGTATTTTTAAAGGAAAGAATGTGTTGAACCGATGATTTCAAGAGAATTGGGTGAACTTAATTATGCAATGTGTATCCTCTTTAGAGTACCGGGTTCGTTTTAACACCGAAGAGACTGAGAGTTTTAAACCTACTAGAGGATTGTGGCGGGGGATCCCCTCTCTCCCTACTTGTTCTTGTTATGTAGGGAGGGTCTAACTACTCTTTCTTCAAAATGGAGGATCACCCTCGGCCTCTGCATCGCATGATACACACAACCATTTTATTAAATAAATTATAGGTTCACAAAAAGGTCTTAAACAATCCACAAAGAAAGCTAAAATAAAGTTGACACAACCGACAAAAATAGGGTAAGATGACTATACACCTATCTTATTGTTGGATCGGCATCCAAACCGGTTCTAAGTATCCCTTGTGACCGTCTCCCAGTGGTTGCACCCAATATCCATAAGCTCCCTGTGGCCCGCATGGCTGAGTAACGACCACGTATAGATCCAAGCAGACTCCTTGAAGATAACCTGCAAAAAATTTGTGATTCTTTGACTATTAAAGGTGACATCATTTTGACGATTCCAAATGGCCCAAAGTAATGTACACACTCCTACTCGAATATGTGCCGTTGTCTTAGCTTCTACCATAGTTAACCATGTCCCAAATAACCTCGATAAAGTCCTAGGAGGCGAAACATTAAAGGACACATGAATGGTATCCACAATAACTTGGCTAGTGGGCTGCTACCCCTTGAGCACTGCATTGGTTTTCCCCGAAGAGGAAGGGATGATGCAGCAAAGTAGCGTAAGTATTTCCCTCAGTTTTTGAGAACCAAGGTATCAATCCAGTAGGAGGCTACGCGCCAGCCCTCGCACCTGCACAAAACAAATAAATCCTCGCAACCAACGTGATAAGGGGTTGTCAATCCCTACACGACCACTTATGAGAGTGAGATCTGATAGATATGATAAGATAATATTTTTGGTATTTTTATGATAAAGATGCAAAGTAAAATAAAAGCAATGTAAAACGCAAACGAGATAACTAAGTAGTAGGAGATTAATATGATGAAGATAGACCTGGGGGCCATAGGTTTCACTAGTGGCTTCTCTCGAGAGCATAAGTATTCTACGGTGGGTGAACAAATTACTGTTGACCAATTGACAGAATTGAGCATAGTTATGAGAATATCTAGGCATGATCATGTATATAGGCATCACGTCCGAGACAAGTAGACCGACTCCTGCCTGCATCTAGTACTATTACTCCACTCATCGACCGCTATCCAGCATGCTGATACATCTCCGTCGTATCAACTTTTCCAAACACTTTTGCCCTTGTTTTGGACTCTAACTTGTATGATTTGAATAGAACTAACCCGGACTGACGCTGTTTTCAGCAGAATTGCCATGATGTTGTTTTATGTGCAGAAATCAAAAGTTCTCGGAATGACCTGAAACTCCAAGGAATATCTTACAACAAATAAATAAAAATCCTCGCCAAAGATGAAGACCAGGGGGCCCACACCCTTGCCACGAGGGTGGGGGCGCGCCCCCCCTAGGGCGCGCCCCCTACCTCGTGGGCCCCCTGGAGACCTCCCGACTCCAACTCCAACTATATATAACTGCTTTCGAGGAGAAAAAAATAGGAGAGAAGAAATCATCGCGTTTTACGATACGGAGCCGCCACCAAGCCCTAAAACCTCTCGGGAGGGCTGATCTGGAGTCCGTTCTGGGCTCCGGAGAGGGGGATTCATCGCCGTCGTCATCATCAACCATCCTCCATCACCAATTTCATGATGCTCACCGTCGTGCGTGAGTAATTCCATCGTAGGCTTGCTGGACGGTGATGGGTTGGATGAGATTTATCATGTAATCGAGTTAGTTTTGTTAGGGTTTGATCCCTAGTATCCACTATGTTCTAAGATTGATGTTGCTATGACTTTTCTATGCTTAATGCTTGTCACTAGGGCCCGAGTGCCATGATTTCATATCTGAACCTATTATGTTTTCATCAATATATGAAAGTTCTAGATCCTATCTTGCAAGTCTATAGTCACCTATTATGTGTTATGATCCGTTAACCCCGAAGTGACAATAATCGGGATACTTACCGGTGATGACCGTAGTTTGAGGAGTTCATGTATTCACTATGTGCTAATGCTTTGTTCCGGTTCTCTATTAAAAGGAGGCCTTAATATCCCTTAGTTTGCATTAGTACCCCGCTGCCATGGGAGGGTAGGACAAAAGATGTCATGCAAGTTCTTTTCCATAAGCACGTATGACTATATTCGGAATACATGCCTACATTACATTGACGAATTGGAGCTAGTTCTGTGTCACCCTATGTTATGACTGTTACATGATGAACCGCATCCGGCATAATTATCCATCATTGATCCAATGCCTACGAGTTTTCCATATGCTGGTTTACGCTTATTTACTTTCCCGTTGCTATTGTTACAATCACTACAAAATACCGAAAACATTACTTTGCTTTCATTACTCTTCTGTTACCGTTACCATCACTATAATATTACTTTGCTACTAAACACTTTGCTGCAGATACTAAGTTTCCAGGTGTGGTTGAATTGACAACTCAGCTGCTAATACTTGAGAATATTCTTTGGCTCCCCTTGTGTCGAATCAATAAATTTGGGTTGAATACTCTACCCTCGAAAGCTGTTGCGATCCCCTATACTTGTGGGTTATCAAGACTAATTTCTGGCGCCGTTGCCGGGGAGCATAGCTCTATTCTTTGAGTCACTTGGGATTTATATCTGTTGGACACTATGAAGAATTTGAAAGACGCTAAGACAACAATTTATCCCTCAACTACGAGGGGAGATAAGGAACTGCCATCTAGCTCTGCACTTGATTCACCTTCTGTTTTGAGTTAGCTTGCGACACCTACACCTGCTTCTGCTATTCGTTCTGTATGTCGCATGTTATTGATAATGCCACTTCTGCTATGCATGACACTTATGATGAAACTACTTCTATGCTTGATACTACTATGCCACTTAGTGATTTTCTCGAGGAACGACTTGCTAGGGCTAGAGAGATTGAAAATATAGAATCTGATTATGAAGATGAAAGTGATGATGAAGAATCACTTGTTATTCCTGAGGGTTATTTATTTGATAAAGAAGCTTCTTTAGCTATTTTAGCTTGCAAAGATAGACATGAACTCAAAAGGTTATTAGCTAAATGGAATAAGCAATCTCTAAATGCTAGGATGAGACCTGACCCTGCTTTTGCTACTTCACCTATTTGTATTGCTGATAAGGATTATGAATTCTCTGTTGATGCTGATATAATTACCTTAGTTGAATCTGATTCTTTTCATGGCTATGAATCTGAAACTGTTGTGGCACATCTTACTAAATTAAATGATATAGCTACCCTGTTCACTAATGACGAGAGATCTCGCTACTTTTATATCCTCAAAATATTTCCGTTCTCATTAAAGGGTGATGCTAAAATATGATTTAATTCTCTTGATCCTGGTTGTGTGCATAGTCCCCAGGATATGATCTATTACTTCTCTGTTAAATATTTCCCTGCTCATAAGAAACAAGCAGCTTTAAAGGAAATATACAACTTTGTGC
Source organism: Triticum urartu (assembly GCF_003073215.2). Classification (NCBI taxonomy): domain Eukaryota; kingdom Viridiplantae; phylum Streptophyta; class Magnoliopsida; order Poales; family Poaceae; genus Triticum; species Triticum urartu. The sequence goes on along the minus strand of NC_053027.1, from coordinate 222,539,651 downwards.
AAATTAAAGAAGAGAGTCTCCCACAAGCTTGGGGGAGGCTTATCAAGTTACTTAATGCTTTGCCTGATCATCCTCTTAAGAAAAATGAAATACTTGATATCTTTTATAATGGACTAACCGATGCTTCCAGAGATTACCTGGATAGTTGTGCTGGTTCTCTTTTCAAGGAAAGAACACCGGATGAAGCTGAAATCTTATTGGACAATATGTTGACAAATGAAAATAATTGGGCACCTCCTGAGCCAGCTCCTGCTCCAATTAATGATCATATTCCTAAACCAACTCCAAAGAAGAGGGAATTCTATTTCTCAGTCCTGAAGATATGCAAGAGGGAAAGAAATCTATGAATGAAAAGGGTATTAAAGCTGAAGATGTTAAGAATTTACCTCCTATTGAAGAAATACATGGCCTTAAGTTACCGTCTAGTGAAGAAACATATGATCTTGATCCTTTACTTATTGAAAAACCTCCAGACCTCGATAACCCGACACAAGTAGTAAAGGTAAATTCTCTCTATAGATATGATAAAGCTGAAATCCCATTTACTAAAATTGCTAGCCCATGCTTAGATGAGTTTGTTAAATTTATGGCTAAGCAAGAAGACATTAATGCTTATTTTGGTAGACAATTAAAATACAATTCAAATATGCTTGGACACTTGGGTGATTATATGGCTAATGTCAAAGGTGAACTTAAACTTATTAGTAAACATGCTTCTATGGTTACCACTCAAGTAGAACAAGTACTTAAAGCTCAAAAGGAATTGCTTAATGAGATGAATAGTAAGAAAAATGGTTATGCTATTAAAGTTGCTACTAGAACTGGTAGAATGACTCAGGAACCTTTGTATCCTGAAGGCCATCCTAAAATAATTGAGCAAGATTCTCAGAAAATAATATTGATGCACCTAGCTCTTCTAAAAAGAAGAAAAAGAAAAATGATAGAACTGTGCAAACTTCTAGTGAACCTATTGCTGAACCACCTGATAATCCAAATGATATATCTATGTCTGATGCTGAAACACAATCTGGCAATGAACAAGAACCTAATGAAAAAGTTAATGATGATGTTCATAATGATGCTCAACCTAGTAATGATAATGATGTAGAAATTGAACCTGCTGTTGATCTTGATAACCCACAATCAAAGAATCAACGTTATGATAAGAAAGACTTTGTTGCTAGGAAACATGGTAAAGAAAGAGAGCCTTGGGTTCAGAAACCCATGCCTTTTCCTCCCAAACCATCCAAGAAAAAGGATGATGAGGATTTTGAGCGCTTTGCTGAAATGATTAGACCTATCTTTCTGCGTATGCGATTAACTGATATGCTCAAACCCAATCCTTATGCTAAGTACATGAAAGATATTATTACAAATAAAAGAAAGATACCGGAAGCTGAAATTTCCACCATGCTTACTAATTATACTTTTAAGGGTGGAATACCAAAGAAACTTGGAGATCCAGGAGTACCTACTATACCATGCTCCATTAAAAGAAACTATGTTGAAACTGCTTAATGTGATCTTGGAGCCGGTGTTAATGTTATGCCTCTCTCTTTATGTCGTAGACTTGATTTGAATAAGTTGACACCTACTGAAATATCTTTGCAAATGGCTGATAAATCAACTGCTATACCTGTCGGTATTTGTGAGGATGTGCCTGTTGTAGTTGCAAACGTTACTATTTTAACGGACTTTGTTATTCTTGATATTCCCGAGGATGATAGTATGTCTATTATTCTTGGAAGACCTTTTCTTACTATTTTAACGGACTTTTTTATTCTTGATATTCCCGAGGACGATAGTATGTCTATTATTCTTGGAAGACCTTTTCTTAATACTGCAGGGGCTGTTATTGATTGCAACAAAGGCAATGTCACTTTTCATGTTAATGGTAATGAGCATACGGTACACTTTCCGAGGAAACAACCTCAAGTTCATAGTATCAACTCTATTGGAAAAATTCCATCAATTATATTTGGAGGTTTTGAATTTCCTCTTCCTACTGTCAAGAAGAAATATTATATACTTATTATTGGGGATGTGCATATCCCCATTGAGGTAACCTAGTGTTATTCGAAATTTCTCCGGTTTCATGTTAATTGGAATGAGTTTGTTAACAAGACTTGATCAACCTTGTTAGTGGATTCCTTTTGATGAGCATGAGATGGATGAAACTAGAAGCACAACCTTCTGTACCCTCTATATACTTTCTATTATTTAGTTGAAATAAAGTAAAAATTAAAAAAATTCCAGCTGTTATCTGATTATCCGTGCAATATAAAAATACCTCGAAAATAAAAGTTCTCCAAATGCCCTGAAAATTAAATATGATTTTTTCTAGAATATTTGAGGATTTATGGAACAAAGATCACACCAGGGGGGCCAACCACCTTGCCACGAGGGTGGAGGGCGCGCCCACCCCCCCTAGGGCGCGCCCCCTGCCTCGTGGGCCCACAGTGGCCGTCCTCCACTTATTCCTGCACCCATCCTCTTCTTCTTCCTCCCACAAACACGAAAAACCAACTCAAGCACGAGTTCCAGCCCTCTCTGCTGCCATTTTCGATCTCCTTGCTCAAAGCACCTCTCACAAAACTGTTTGGGTAGATTGTTCCTTGGTATGTGACTCCTCCATTGGTCCAATTAGTTTTTGTTCTAGTGCTTTATTCATTGCAATTTTTTGCTGCTTAGGTGACCCTGTTCTTGAGCTTGCATGTCAAATTTATATGGTCAAAAGTAGTTTTGATGCATGATATAGGCCCTAGGCCCTTGTAGGAGTAGTTGGTATCAATATTATTGAGTTTGGTTTACTTTTATTTTGAAGTTACTAAATTTTTTTAGAATTTTTTCAGAGGAAGAAAAATGCTTAGGAAGATGTTCCAAGGTGGTTCTTCAAAGAAGCAAGGACCCAGGCTTGCAATGCGTGATGCTGACGAAGAGCCACCAAGAGACGCTCCAGTGCGTCCTTGCGAGTTGCCTTCTGAAAATTTTATGGATCGAGTGGGAATAAAATAAGAATTCAACGCATATTTGTGTAACGCTGATCTTGTGAGCTTCGAGAAAGAGAAGTGCAGTCAATATCATAACCTCACCAGTTCCTTTGTGAGGAGGTTTGAATTTTCCACTTCAGTAATTCTCCAACTGTCCTGTTTGATCTTTATGATAAATCTTATACCATGGACTTAGAGGATTTTACCACTGCATGCAAACTTCCACAATGGGTAGTGTTAGGGATCCCCCTAAATCTGAATTTAGACACTTTCTTGCTAGTATAACTGTAGGGGAATCTAGAGATATAACGCAAGCTACCATAGGGAGCATTCACTTTCCTGCTATACACTATTTTGCTCCCTTCATAGGTAGGTGCATAAATGCTAAGGATGAAGCATGTCACATGTGTCCCCCTGACCTTAGCATTCTCAGGAGTGCTGTGTCAAGAGACCAATCTTATCATATGGGAGCCATTATAGCTCGTAGGTTGCATCATAATAGACGTAATGGAGATTTCTTTGGTGGAATTTATGCAACTCGCGTAGCTAATTTTCTTGGTATAGATGTGCGCGAAGATGATATTGAATTACCTCCTGCCTATCTAGATTTTAATGCTATGGTTTCCCACCATTTTGTCGAGAGGAACGGATCACCTCTCCAGTACCGACTAATCTTTGAAAGACGCCGTGCTGTCCATATTATTCTCCCTGCTCCTGCTTTCTTTGATTATCAGGCAAGAGGAGGATATACTATTACCAGAGAGGAGGCAGATGAGTACGAGAGGAGAGCGGAGGACGCTCGTCGCCACACTGCAGCTCAGGAAGTGATAGCCGCTGCATCACAGTACGACCCGAACAACTATTATTATGGATATCAGCCAGGACAGCCGTGGCCATAGACCAACTTAGGCCAAAAGCCTAAGCTTGGGGGAATACATATTTCTCACCGACATTACATTTATGTTCACACACACTCATTGTTAGATGTCGGTGCTCATACTTTTTCATTGTATAATCCATGCTAGTTTATTTCCTTTTATGTTTTCTTCTTGTGTATTTAATAAACCTTAAGAAAAACCAAAAAAATTAGTTGTATCTTTTAATCAGTTTAATTTCCATGCTTGTAGTAGTAATAAAAAAAGAAAACCCAAAAAGATTTCTCGTTCTTCTTTTGCTTGTTGGGAGCTTTCCCGTGTAAATAGTTTTTTTTCTTTTCTTTTCTTTGGGGGTCAGTAGGAGAAGACCATGATTAAATTGTTGAAATGGCTCTTATATGCATTATTGTTTATCTGACAAAAGAGCCCATATTGCCTTTTCTTCTCCTTCTTATTGAACGCTCGCGGATTCCAGCTTAGTCCAATGCACGTGCACTCTTATTATTATTCACATCGTTCGGTCGTGCAAGTGAAAGGCAATTATGATGATATATGATGGACTGACTGAGATAAGAAAAGCTGGTACGAACTCGACCTGTTTTGCTTTTGTAAATATGATGAGTTCATTGTTCTTGATTCAGCTTGTTATGAATAAACATGTTTGTAATGACAATTAGAGATTATAGTTGCTTGTGCCATGCTTGATTAGCTATGAGTTATAATGGTTTACCTTGTGTGCCAACATGCTATTAAAATGTTTATGATGTGGTATGATAGGGTGGTATCCTCCTCTGAATGATTTAAGTGACTTGACTTGGCACATGTTCACGCATGTAGTTGAAATAAATCAACATAGCCTTCACGATATTTATGTTCATGGTGGATTATATCCTACTCATGCTTACATCCAATGTTTATTAATTTTAATGCATGTACATGGCTGTTGTCGCTCTCTAGTTGGTCGCTCCCCAGTCTTTTGCTAGCCTTCACCTGTACTAAGCGGGAATACTGCTTGTGCATCCAATCCCTTAAACCCCAAAGTTATTCCAGATGAGTCCACTATACCTTCCTATATGCGGTATCTACCTGCCGTTCCAAGTAAATTTGTATGTGCCAAACTCTAAACCTTCAAATAATCATCCTGTTTTGTATGCTCGAATAGCTCATGTATCAACTAGGGCTGTCTGTATCTTCCATGTTAGGCGGGTTATTCTCAAGAGGAGTGGAATCCGCACCTCACTCACGAGATAAATGGCTGGTCACCGGGATGCCCAGTCCCATGCTTTATGCAAACTAAATCAAAATAATTTCAAACAAAACTCCCCTTGGGACCTGATGTATGTTGGAGGCACTCGTTGTTTCGAGCAAGCCATGGATTGATGTTTGTTGGTGGAGGGGAAGTATAAACTTTACCATTCTGTTTGGGAACCGCCTATAATGTGTGTAGCATGGAAGATATCGCCATCTCTCGGTTGTTATGTTGACAATGAAAGTATACCGCTCAAAATATTATTCACCTCTATTTCAAAACCGAGCTCTGGCACCTCTACAAATCCCTGCTTCCCTCTGCGAAGGGCCTATCTATTTACTTTTATGCTGAGTCATCACCCTCTTATTAAAAAGCACTAGCTGGAGAGAACCGCTGTCATTTGCATTCATTACTATTAATTTATATTGGGTGTGACTATGATTGGATCTCTTTTACCATGAATTACAATGTCTAGTCAGTCCTTGATCTTTAAAGGCGCTCTGCATTTATGTTTTGCGGTCTCAGAAAGGGCTAGCGAGATACCATCTTGTTATATCATATTATGATTGTTTTGAGAAAGTGTTGTCATCCGAGTTTTATTATTATGGCTCGCTAGTTGATTATGCTATTGATATGGGTAATCATGAGACCTGAGAATTATTGCAAATGTGGTTAGTTATAATCTTTGCTGAAAACTTGAATGCTAGCTTGACATATTTACAACAACAAGAGCAAATAGAGTTTGTAAAAGTTTTTCTTTATTTCTTTCAGTTTGTCAACTGAATTGCTTGAGGACAAGCAAGGGTTTAAGCTTGGGGGAGTTGATACGTCTCCATCGTATCTACTTTTCCAAACACTTTTGCCCTTGTTTTGGACTCTAACTTGTATGATTTGAATGTAACTAACCCGGCCCGACGCTGTTTTCAGCAGAATTGCCATGATGTTGTTTTATGTGCAGAAATCAGAAGTTCTCTGAATGACCTGAAACTCCATGGAATATCTTACAATAAAAAATAAAAAATCCTCGCCAAAGATGAAGACCAGGGGGCCCACACCCTTGCCACGAGGGTGGGGGGCGCCCCCCTAGGGCGTGCCCCCTACCTCGTGGGCCCCCTGGAGACCTCCCGACTCCAACTCCAACTATATATAACTGCTTTCGGGGAGAAAAAAAATAGAAGAGAAGAAATCATCACGTTTTACGATACGGAGCCGCCGCCAAGCCCTAAAACCTCTCGGGAGGGCTGATCTGGAGTCCGTTCGGGGCTCCGGAGAGGGGATTCGTCGTTGTCGTCATCATCAACCATCCTCCATCACCAATTTCATGATGCTCACCGCCGTGCGTGAGTAATTCCATCGTAGGCTTGCTAGACGGTGATGGGTTGGATGAGATTTATCATGTAATCGAGTTAGTTTTGTTAGGGTTTGATCCCTGGTGTCGGTGTCAAAACCGGCGGATCTCGGGTAGGGGGTCCCGAACTGTGCGTCTAGGCCGGATGGTAACAGGAGGCAAGGGACACGAAGTTTTACCTAGGTTCGGGCCCTCTCGATGGAGGTAAAACCCTACGTCCTGCTTGATTAATATTGATGATATGGGTAGTACAAGAGTAGATCTACCACGAGATCGAGGAGGCTAAACCCTAGAAGCTAGCCTATGGTATGATTGTTGATGTGTATGTTGTCCTACGGACTAAAACCCTCCGGTTTATATAGACACCGGATAGGGTTAGGGTTACATAGAGTCGGTTACAATGGTAGGAGATCTTCATATCCGTATCGCCAAGCTTGCCTTCCACGCCAAGGAAAGTCCCCTCCGGACACGGGACGGAGTCTTCAATCTTGTATCTTCATAGTCTAGGAGTCCGGCTGAAGGTATAGTCCGGCTATCCGAACACCCCCTAATCCAGGACTCCCTCAGTAGCCCCTGAACCAGGCTTCAATGACGAGTCCGGCACGCAGATTGTCTTCGGCATTGCAAGGCGGGTTCCTCCTCCAAGTATTTCATAGAAGATTTTGAACAAAGATAGTGTCTGGCTCTGCAAAATAAGTTTCCACATATTGCCATAGAGAGAATAATATTTAAACCAATCTAATCTACTGACGTATTCCGTAGCGTGTCACACCACGGCCAAGCCTTTATCCGAATCGTTTCATTATCCCACCTCAGCATGATATGCGAGGCGGTTTCCTTGGCACGTCTTGTCAAAGCAGAGATCGTGTCCCCTTATCCCGGGATTCTCATCAATACGGGTATGGGTAACCCAACCGCGCCATTGATTACGGCGCTTGGAGATAAGCGAGTTTTACCAGGCTGGTGGGGACATGTAGTTGCGTCCACCCATATAAGGGGATAAGGATCCACCTTTTCACCTACGCCTTCTTCCTCCTTCGCCTATCCATTCTTGCGCACTCGAGCTCCAGCGCCCAAGTCCGCACTCCCCACCTCGACCTTCTCCATCCATGTTCGGAGCGGGAGGCAAGTGGATGGTCTCCTCCGTCACGGAGGGACATATCAAAAAGCTGAGGAAGGCTGAATACCTGTCTAACGACATCGCGTACCAGCTCCCCGAAAAGGGGTAGCTCATCCCCACCCCTAGGCCCCATGAGAGGGTGGTGTTCCTCCCCCATTTCCTCCGCGGACTGGGCTTCCCTCTCCACCTATTTGTCCGGGGGCTCATGTTCTACTACGTCCTGGATTTCCACGATCTGGCCCCAAACTTCGTCCTCAACATCTCGGCGTTTATCGTCGTGTGCGAGGCCTTCCTCTGCATTCGCCCCCATTTCGGCCTATGGCTCAAGACTTTCAACATCAAGCCGAAGGTGGTGTGCGGAAACCAGGCGGAGTGCGGAGGCGCCATGGTGGGCAAGATGGCCAATGTCCTCTGGCTCGAGGGCTCCTTTGTGGAGACCCTGAAGGGGTGGCAATCGGGGTGGTTTTACATCACCGAGCCGCGCGACGCCGAATGGGTCGCACCCCCGAGTTCCGATCCGTACCCCCTACGCGGCTCACCTCCTGGAAGGAGACAGGCCTATCATGGGGTAAGAAGGGAGAGTTGACTGGACTCCAAACATGCGTTCAAACCCTGGTGGACAAGAAGCTCAAACTTGTCAACGTAGTCCAGGTTATGCTCATCCGCTTGATCCTCCCGTGTCAACGACAGGCTTTCAACCTGTGGGAGTTCGACCCGGCGCGGCACCAAACTCTGAGCAGGCTCTTCGACACGACGTACGAAGATGCCTGGAAGGTGCTTTTCAAGGGCGCCGAGGCTCCCGCATCCGCTACCGAGGATCGCGGATTCAGTGCGCAGCGTCATGCTCTCGCGGTAAGCTGTTTTTTCCTTTTACAGGGTATCAGTTTTTCATAGTTTGACTCCATGCGGGATCTAAACTCCCTTACCTTTGACAGGATTGGCAGGTGACATCCGGACAGATCAACTGTCCGGCTCCTTTGCCCGAAGGCCCAGCGGATGCTCGCTTGGCGAAGCTGCTGGTTCTGGCACCCTATGTGGTGCCGGAGAAGAAGGCCGCAAAAAGGCCACGGGGACTCGAAAGAGTGCCCGGCGCCAGGAGGTGTCGGATCCATCATCCAACGGTTCCGAGGCGCACTCCTCCCGTGAAGACGAGGAGGAAGAAGAAGAGACCTCTCCCCCTCCAGCGGGGGGAGAGAAGAAAAGGAAGGCCACCCTCTCGGGGGAGGCCGGAGGGTCCAAGAAGGGGAAAACCCTTCCTCCGAACTGCTCCACCGACGTCGACGGTGGTGGAGAGGAGTGGCAGCCCAGGGCCAAGCCCCTGGCAAAATCGTAAGTATCCGGGTACCAGAGTAATTCACAGTATTCGTTTATTGCACAGCTTTCTCTTACGTCGAATATGTTTATGCAGCCCACCCAAAGACCGGCTCGACGCGTCGTCGAGCGGCTCACTGGACTTGTCGGATGTGAACTCGCTTCCGACGGCTTCCTCCCCCCTCCCTACGGACGACACCGAAGTGTTGTCCCAACAGGTTCCAAGCCAGGAGGAGGTGGTCCTGGAGGCGTCGCAAGGAGACCTCCCGGACTCCAAGAGTAAAGGGGACGAAACCCCCCAGGGCTCCAAGTCCGGCTCTAGGCCAGACACCGCTCCGGAACCTTCAAAGGTTCCAGAGTCCGGTGGGGGACCTCCTTCCAAGAGGAGCAAGTCCACCGTGCCGGCGGCCCCCGTCCAACCGGAGGCGCCGGACAATATGTTGGAGGCGCTTCAAGGCGCCTCCATCGATGAGGAGCACCGCGCTATTATGAGTGCGGTGGTCCAGAAGGTTCAGTCCGCCAAGAGCGGACTGACTGAAGCTTGTACTAGCCTTTTGACAGGCTTTGAGGTAAGTAAAGAATGTATAAATAATAGTACCGCATAGACAGTAGCCCCTGATGCTCTGTTTGGCGTTCGGGAAGAAAAGCCGAATAGAGGATCAAATAGAATTCACAGGAGTCTAACAAAAGTGAGTCAATATGCATATGCAGGCTTCCCTGCTTGCGTCCGCCGCACTGACTGCGGAAGTGGACACGCTAAAGTAGAACCTCGAGTGGTCCGAGCAAGAGCTCGGGCGTGCCAAGAAGCAGCTCGAGGACAATGAAGGTAAGAAATACCATGTTTTTAAATATATATAATAAGGTGCAATTGCAAAGAATGACAGGATTATCATGGCTATTTTAGGGGCCACGTCTGAAGTGGCGACCCTTAAGCAGGCGCTGGTCGAGGCCGAGAAGAGGGCGGCCTCGGAGCGCACCGAGCGCAAGAAGTATGAAGCCAAGGTTGGCAAGGTGCGGCAAGAGCTCCAGGCTCTCATGGAAAAACATGAGAGTTTGGAGCTTGACTCAAAGACGCGAGCGTCCGAGCTCGCGATGGCTATGGAAAACGCCAAGTCTGCCAGGGCCGAATCCCAGAAGACCCTCCAGGAGTTGGATGAGGTGAAGAAGATAGCGGCGGGTAAGGCATTCTTTATGCAAAGCAAACACATAAACGTGAGTTACTTGTTACTTACCCGAATCCGGAGCTCTCCAGGAGCATTCGCAGATCTTTCCCAGAGTGTATCCGATGCCGCCGCATTCTACCGAGCCGAGGAGGGCAGCTCGACAGAGAAGGTGTTCTGGTCTCAGTATACTGAGGACGGACACCCCGTGCCCCTGAGCGACCAGCTGAAGCAACTGGTCGAGCTCCACAAGGCGGCCGAACAGGCCCTGAAGGGCCTCATTGTTCGGCTGTGGCCTAGAGGGGCTCTTCCTGGGAGCTATTTCAGGCTGGTGCGGCGGTTGGTGGAGGCCTGTCCAAGGCTCAAAGTCATCAAGCGCTCCGTCTGCATTGAAGGTGCCCGTAGGGCCCTTGCCCATGCTAAGGTGCATTGGGGCAAGCTGGATGCTGAGAAGCTGGTGAAGGACGGGCCACCGCCGGGGAAAGAGCATCGCAAGCCCGAGAATTACTATAAGGATGTTCTGAAGGGTGCCCGCCTTGTGGCGGATGAATGTTCTAGGGATGTAATTTTTGAGTGAAACTTGCTCGTTTTGTCCTGTGCGCTGAAAACTTGTTTATATGCGCTAAGCAATGCTGTTGGAATTTAAAATATTACCTTCTGTGCGGCTATTTATCAATTCTGAGAGATGGCGAGTCGTCGGCTTCTGCCCCCGTGCCGCTAGTGCTGGGGTGTTCGGGGATAAACCTGAGCGCTCTTTTTCCCATGTTTGGGTCCTTCGAGGGAGGCGCTCAGCCCAATGAACAAGGCAATCGGACTATAATGCGTGAACACTCTCACTTAGCCATAGAATTCTATAATTTTAAATTTCGGCGAAGCCCCTGGTATTCGGAAGATCGAGTTCGGGGCGCTATCCACGCCTTGGCCGGACAGAGCCTGCTCCTCGCCCTAAGCGGCATAAGTCTTTAGGGACTCGAAAAACCTCTCGAACAGCGACCAGCTCTCGCTTCATCATGACAGTCAATTTTAGCTTTCTCCACTGAGGTGCTCGACCCAGCTCAACTGGGGCACAATCGCAGTGGTTCTCCTAGTGCTACCTTAGCCGATATAGCGGAACGTAAGGCACCAAAACATAGGAGCCGGGCAAACCCAACTATTGACCCAAGACATGATTCGGAGCCGATGCATATAGTGCTATAAGTTCGAGGTGCCGCACTTGTGAAAGTGTTCGGACTTCTCACACCATATTGAGGGGTACTAAAGCCCCTGGCATATTTTGGCCGTACCAACGTGTACGGGTGCAACATGTTGTTAAGGAACATATATAAAGAAAAAAGGTAATGCAAAAATAGACGAAAGCTATGCATTGTTTATTAAAAAGGGCTGCGATCAAAGCAGAACGATACAAATAATGCGGTAAGTGGAAGGTTGGACTAGTTAACATGTCCGTTCCAGGGGAAAGCTGCGGAATAGTATGCGGAACGGGTATACTGCTCGTGATAGAGACCACCTGGGAGTTCCGTAATGCGGCGTGGCTTGTCTGCTTCCCTGGTTCTTGCATCGTTTGTGCGGCAATTGAACTGCCGAACAGGCCTTCCGAAGGATGAAGTCCTGAAAGTAAGAGAAAATTAAAAAATCGGCAGCCCCTGGTACGGTTTAAGCCGTGTTTTGGGCGTGCCGTGATGGTGCCCCTCCCCCTGTGCCCATGCTATCTCTAGAGCGTAGTTATGTACGTGAAGTACTGGCGTCACCTTTTTGCGAGGGTTGGGGTTGGGGCCGCATTGCTACGCTTGCTCGGATCGTGCTAGGCGGTCTTGTTGTAGGTTACTCCGGGCGCGCTTGACGGTGTCTGGTCGCTTAGTGGCCGGACTGGAGAACTGCCTGGAGAGGCTGCTTTGTACTTCCGCTGCAAGGGCCGCCATGTGCTCCTCTGTTCGAAGGGAGCGTTCGGTGTTTCCATTGACCGTAATTACTCCTCGAGGGCCTGGCATCTTGAACTTAAGGTATGCGTAATGCGGTACCGCATTGAACTTAGCGAATGTGGTTCGCCCGAGCAGTGCGTGATAACCACTGCGAAACGGGACTATGTCGAAGATTAACTCCTCGCTTCGGAAATTATCCGGAGATCCGAAGACCACTTCAAGTGTGACGGAGCCTGTACAGTTGGCCTCTACACCTGGTATTACGCCTTTAAAGGTCGTTTTGGTGGGCTTAATCCTCGAGGGATCTATGCCCATTTTCCGCACTGTATCCTGGTACAGCAGGTTCAGGCTGCTACCGCCGTCCATAAGGACTCTAGTGAGATGAAATCCGTCAATAATTGGGTCTAGAACCAATGCGGCGAATCCACCATGATGGATGCTAGTGGGATGGTCCCTTCGATCAAACGTGATCGGGCAAGAGGACCATGGGTTGAACTTTGGGGCGACTGGCTCTACCGCGTATATGTCCCTTAACGCGCGCTTCCGCTCCCTTTTGGGGACATGGGTTGCGTATATCATGTTCACCGTCCGCACTTGTGGGGGAAAACCCTTCTGTCCACTGTTGTTCGGCGGCCGGGGCTCCTCGTCGTCATCGCTATGCAGCCCCTTGTCATCATTTTCGGTGTTTAACTTGCCTGCCTGCTTGAACACCCAACAATCCCTGTTGGTGTGATTGGCCGGCTTTTCAGGGGTGCCATGTATCTGGCACAAGCGGTCGAGTATTCGGTCCAAACTGGACGGGCCACTAGGATTCCTTTTAAATGGCTTTTTCCGCTGACCAGATTTAGAGCCTCTGAATCCGGCATTAACTGCCGTATCCTCAGCATTGTCGCCGTTAATGCGGCGCTTCTGCTTGTTGCGACGCGACCTGCCACCACTGTCCCTGGTGTCCGAATTACCAAGGTTCTTGGTCATATTGTTGCTACGAGCAAGCCAGCTATCTTCTCCCGTGCAAAAGCGGGTCATGAGTGTCGTGAGTGCTGCCATAGATTTCGGCTTTTCCTGTCCAAGGTGCCGGGCCAGCCACTCGTCCCGGATATTGTGCTTGAAGGCTGCTAGGGCCTTAGCGTCCGGACAATCGACTATTTGATTTTTCTTTGTTAGGAACCGTGTCCAGAATTGCCTGGCCGATTCCTTTGGCTGCTGAATTACGTGACTTAGGTCATCTGCGTCTGGGGGTCGCACATAAGTGCCCTGGAAATTGTCAAGGAATGTGGCTTCCAGGTCCTCCCAACAACTGATTGATCCTGTTGGCAAGCTGTTAAGCCAATGCCGAGCTGGTCCTTTAAGCTTGAGTGGGAGGTATTTGATGGCATGGAAATCATCGCCACGGGCCATGTGGATATGAAGGAGATAATCCTCGATCCATACCGCATGATCTGTTGTGCCATCATATGATTCGATGTTTACGGGTTTGAAACCCTCGGGGATTTGATGATCCATTATTTCGTCTCTAAAGCAGAGCGGGTGTGCAGCGCCTCTGTACTGGGCTATATCATGACGTAGCTCCAATGAGCTTTGTCTATTGTGTTCGGCCCCGCCGAATTTGTGGCTGGCGTGACGGTTACCGTCTCGAGTCGTGGGGCGCCCATGCGATCCGTAGATCGATCTTGTTTGCCTTGCCTTGTCCTCCAACATGTCTCGTAAGTCCGGCGCATATTCCCGTGCCTTGGTACGGGGTGCGGCTTGAGTGGAGGACCGAGAGGCCTCTCTGTCGCGACCACGAGGTGGCCGATCGGCCGCATCAAGTGCTTCCTCCTCTAATCGGGGTAGCAACCTGCGCTTTGGGTAGCTCTTGGAGGGGCGTTCGAGTTTATGCTCTTCGGCCGCAAGGACTTCAGTCCATCTGTCGACCAGCAAATCTCGATCAGCTCTAAGTTGTTGTTGTTTTTTCTTGAGGCTTCTTGCCGTGGCCATAAGCCTGCGTTCAAAATGCTCTTGCTCGACGGGATCCTCTGGCACGACGAATTCGTCGTCGTCGAGGCTTGCCTCGTCTTCGGAGGGAGGCATATAATTATCGTCCTCGACCTCTTTGTCTGCCGCTCTCTCATGAGGGCTGGTTTCTCCATCCTCCTGTGCTAAGTCTTGCTGGAGGGGGTTTTCTTCGGCACTTTCCGGAGTATTATTATCTCCCGTGCTGGAATCACCTTGTTTGTTTTGGCGGGATTTTGAGCGGCGCCGCTGACGCCGGCGCTTAGGCTGTTTCTTGGAGGGGTCATCCTCCGCTGTTCCATCGCCATCTCCCTCTTTTGGGGTGTCCACCATGTATATGTCATATGACGAGGTGGCTTTCCAGGGCCTAGTAGGCGCTGGTTCTTCATCATCTCCTTCATCGGCATCCATACCATCGATATCTTCGGAGTCGAAGTCGAGCATGTCGGTTAATTCGTCGACAGTGGCTACAAAGTGGGTGGTGGGTGTGATTTGAATTTCTTCATCGTCCGTACCCCAACCTTGCTGACCGTAGTCCGGCCAGGGCTCTCCTGGTAAAGAGAGAGACTTTAGTGACTTCAGGATATCGCCGAAAGGCGAGTGCTGAAAGATGTCCGCGGCAGTGAACTCCATGATCGGCGCCCAATCGGATTTGATCGGCCGGGGCGCGGAGGGTTCGGAGTCCGGAGAGGAGTCCGGCTCCTTGGAGTCACGAGTCTCACAGAGTACGGGGCTGGTGCTTGGCTCAATCGCCGTTGGGGTCACAGCCCCTGAGGTGGCGTCCAACTGCCCATCCTCGATCGGTGCAATTGGCTCCGAATTAAGGGTCGGAGCCGATGCAGGTGCGGCCTCCAGGGCACTTTTCGGCGGCAGAGCTAGATCATGCTCGTCGTGACAGTGCGGCGCGCTTGGCAGTGGCTCGAATCCGTCGAAGATCAAATCCCCGCGGATGTCACCCGTGTAGTTAAAACTTCCAAATCTGACCTGACGGCCAGGGGCGTAGCTTTCGATCTGCTCCAGACGGCCAAGCGAATTGGCCCACAGTGCGAAGCCGCCGAAGATGAAGATCTGTCCGGGGAGGAAGGTCTCACCCTGGACTGCATCGCTATAGATGATCGTAGCAGCCATCGAGCCTGACGGCGACGACACAGAGGAACTCTCAATGAAAGCACCAATGTCGGTGTCAAAACCAGTGGATCTCGGGTAGGGGGTCCCGAACTGTGCGTCTAGGTCGGATGGTAACAGGAGGCAAGGGACACGAAGTTTTACCCAGGTTCGGGCCCTCTCGATGGAGGTAAAACCCTACGTCCTGCTTGATTAATATTGATGATATGGGTAGTACAAGAGTAGATCTACCATGAGTCGAGGAGGCTAAACCCTAGAAGCTAGCCTATGGTATGATTGTTGATGTGTATGTTTTCCTACGGACTAAAACCCTCCGGTTTATATAGACACCGGATAGGGTTAGGGTTACATAGAGTCGGTTACAATGGTAGGAGATCTTCATATCCGTATCGCCAAGCTTGCCTTCCACGCCAAGGAAAGTCCCCTCCGGACACGGGACGGAGTCTTCAATCTTGTATCTTCATAGTCCAGGAGTCCGGCTGAAGGTATAGTCCGGCTATCCGAACACCCCCTAATCCAGGACTCCCTCACCTGGTATCCACTATGTTCTGAGATTGATGTTGCTATGACTTTGCTATGCTTAATGCTTGTCACTAGGGCCCGAGTGCCATGATTTCAGATCTGAACCTATTATGTTTTCATCAATATATGAAAGTTCTAGATCCTATCTTGCAAGTCTATGGTCACCTATTATGTGTTATGATCCGTTAACCCCGAAGTGACAATAATCGGGATACTTACCGGTAATGACCGTAGTTTGAGGAGTTCATGTATTCACTATGTGCTAATGCTTTGTTCCGGTTCTCTATTAAAAGGAGGCCTTAATATCCCTTAGTTTCCATTAGGACCCCGCTGCCACGGGATGGTAGGACAAAAGATGTCATGCAAGTTCTTTTCCATAAGCATGTATGACTATATTCGGAACCTATATTACATTGACGAATGGGAGCTAGTTCTGTATCACCCTATGTTACGACTGTTACATGATGAACCGTATCCGGCATAATTATCCATCATTGATCCAATGCCTATGAGTTTTCCATATACTGGTTTACGCTTATTTACTTTCCCGTTGCTATTGTTACAATCACTACAAAATACCAAAAACGTTACTTTGCTTTCGTTACTCTTCTGTTACCGTTACCATCATTATCATATTACTTTGCTACTAAACACTTTGCTGCAGATACTAAGTTTCTAGGTGTGGTTGAATTGACAACTCAATTGCTAATACTTGAGAATATTCTTTGGCTCCCCTTGTGTCGAATCAATAAATTTGGGTTGAATACTCTACCCTTGAAAACTGTTGCAATCCCCTATACTTGTGGGTTATCACATGCATCTAGAGTATTAAGTTAATGAAAATAGAGTAACGCCTTAAGCAAGATGACATGATGTAGAGGGATAAACTCATGCAATATGATGAAAACCCCATCTTGTTATCCTTGATGGCAACAATACAATACGTGCCTTGCTGCCCCTACTATCACTGGGAAAGGATACCGTAAGATTGAACCCAAAGCTAAGCACTTCTCCCATTGCAAGAAAGATCAATCTAGTAGGCCAAACCAAACTGATAATTCGAAGAGACTTGCAAAGATAACCAATCATACATAAAAGAATTCAGAGAAGATTCAAATATTGTTCATGGATAGACTTGATCATAAACCCACAATTCATCGGTCTCAACGAACACACCGCAAAAAGAAGGTTACATCGAATAGTTCTCCACAAGAGAGGGGGAGAACATTGTATTGAGATCCAAAAAGAGAGAAGAAGCCATCTAGCTACTAACTATGGACTCGTAGGTCTGAGGTGAACTACTCACACTTCATCAGAGGGGCTATGGTGTTGATGTAGAAGCCCTCCGTGATCGATGCCCCCTCCGGCGGAGCTCCGGAATAGGCCCCAAGATGGGATCTCGTGGATACAGAAAGTTGCGGTGGTGGAATTAGGGTTTTTGGCTCCGTATCTGATCGTTTTGGGGTACATAGGTATATATAGGAGGAAGGAGTACGTCGGTGGAGCAACAGGGGGCCCACGAGGGTGGAGGGCGCGCCTGGGGGGGTAGGCGCGCCCCCTACCCTTGTGGCCTCCTCTTTTGTGTCTTGACGTAAGGTCCAAGCCTCCTGGGTCTTGTTCGTTGAGAAAATCATGTTCCGGAAGGTTTCATTCCGTTTGGACTCCGTTTGATATTCCTTTTTTCGAAACCCTAAAACAGGCAAAAAACAACAATTCTGGGCTGGGCCTCCGGTTAATAGGTTAGTCCCAAAAATAATATAAAAGTGGATAATAAAGCCTAATAATGTCCAAAACAGTAGACAATATAGCATGGAGCAATCAAAAATTATAGATGCATTGGAGACGTATCAAGCATCCCCAAGCTTAATTCCTACTCCTCCTCGAGTAGGTAAATGATAAAAACAGAATTTTTGATGCGGAGTGCTACTTGGCATAATTTTAATGTAATTTTTCTTAATTGTGGTATGAATATTCAGATCCGAAAGATTCAAGACAAAAGTTTATATTGACATAAAAATAATAATACTTCAAGCATACTAACAAAGCAATTATGTCTTCTCAAAATAACATGGCTAAAGAAAGTTCATCCCTACAAAATCATATAGTTTAGTCATGCTCCATTTTCGTCACACAAGAATGCTCTCATCATGCACAACCCCGATGACAAGCCAAGCAATTGTTTCATACTTTAGTAATCTCAAACCTATAAACTTTCACGCAATATATGAGCGCGAGCCATGGACATAGCACTATGGGTGGAATAGAATATAATGAGGGGGGTTATGTGGAGAAGACAAAAGGGAGAAAGTCTCACATCAACGAGGCTAATCAATGGGCTATGGAGATGCCCACCGATTGATGTTAATGCAAGGAGTAGGGATTGCCATGCAACAGATGCACTAGAGCTATAAATATATGAAAGCTCAACAAAAGAAACTAAGTGGGTGTGCATCCAACTGGCTTGCTCACAAAGACCTAGGGCACTTGAGGAGGCCCATTGTTGGAATATACAAGCCAAGTTCTATAATGAAAATTCCCACTAGTATATGAAAGTGACAAAACAAGATACTCTCTATCATGAACATTACGGTGCTACTTTGAAGCACAAGTGTGGCAAAGGATAGTAACATTGTCCCTTCTCTCTTTTTCTCTCATTTTTTATTTGGCCTTTCTCTTTTTTTTATGGCCTTTCTCCTTTTTTATATAATTCCTCACTTGGGACAATGCTCTAGAAAATGATGATCATCATACTTCTATTTATTTATAGCTCAATGATTACAACTCGATACTAGAACAAAGTATGACTCTATATGAATGCCTCCGGTGGAGTACCGGGATATGCAATGGACCAAGAGTGACATGTATGAAAGAATTATGAACGGTGGCTTTGCCACAAATACTATGTCAACTACATGATCATGCTAAGCAATATGACAATAATGAATGTGTCATGATAAATAGAATGGTGGAAAGTTGCATGGCAATATATCTCGGAATGGCTATGGAAATGCCATAATAGGTAGGTATGGTGGCTGTTTTGAGGAAGATATAAGGAGGTTTATGTGTGAAAGAGCGTATCATATCACGGGGTTTGGATGCACCGGCGAAGTTTGCGCCAACTCTAAATGTGAGAAAGGGCAATGCATGGTACCGAAGAGGCTAGCAAGGATGGAAGGGTGAGAGTGCGTATAATCCATGGACTCAACATTAGTCATAAAGAACTCACATACTTAATGCAAAAATCTACAAGTCATCAAAAACCTCGTCACTATGCGCATGCTCCAAGGGGGATAGATTGGTAGGAAAAGACCATCACTCGTCCCCGACCGCCACTCATAAGGAGGACAATCAAATAACACCTCATGTTTCAAATTTGTTACATAACGTTTACCATACGTGCATGCTATGGGACTTGAAAACTTCAACACAAGCATTTCTCAATTTCACAACTACTCAAACTACTCAACTAGCACGACTTTGATATTATTACCTCCATATCTCAAAACAATCATCAAGCATCAAACTTCTCTTAGTATTCAAAACACTCATAAGAAAATTTTACTAATCTTGAATACCTAGCATGATAGGATTTTAAGCAAATTACCATGCTATTTAAGACTCTCAAAATAATCTAAGTGAAGCATGAGAGATCAATAGTTTCTATAAAACAAATCCACCACCGTGCTCTAAAAGATATAAGTGAAGTACTAGAGCAAAACTATATAACTCAAAAGATATAAGCGAAGCACATAGAGTATTCTAACAAATTCCAAATCATGTATGGCTCTCTAAAAAGGTGTGTACAGCAAGGATGATTGTGGTAAACTAACAAATAAATACTCAAATCATACTAGACGCTCCAAGCAAAACACATATCATGTGGCGAATAAAAATATAGCTCCAAGTAAAGTTACCGATAGAAGTAGACGAAAGAGGGGATGCCTTCCAGGGCATCCCCAAGCTTTGGCTTTTAGGTGTCCTTAGATTATCTTGGGGGTGCCATGGGCATCCCCAAGCTTAGGCGCTTGCCACTCCTTGTTCCATAATCCATCAAATCTTTACCCAAAACTTGAAAACTTCACAACACAAAACTCAAAGTAGAAAATCTCGTGAGCTCCGTTAGCGAAAGAAAACAAAAGAGCACTTCAAGGTACTGTAATGAATGCATTCTTTATTTATATTGGTGTTAAACCTACTGTATTCCAACTTCTCTATGGTTTATAAACTATTTTACTAGCCATAGATTCATCAAAATAAGCAAACAACACACGAAAAACAGAATCTGTCAAAAACAGAACAGTCTGTAGTAATCTGTAGCTAGTGCAAGCTCTGAAACCCCAAAAATTCTAAAATAAATTGATGGACTTGAGGAATTTATCTATTAATCATATTAAAAAAGAATTAACTAAATATCACTTTCCAAATAAAAATGGCAGCAGTTCTCGTGAGCGCTAAAGTTTCTGTTTTTACAGCAAGTGTAACAAGACTTTCCCCAAGTCTTCCCAACGGTTCTACTTGGCACAAACACTAATTAAACACAAAAAACACAACCAAAACAGAGTCTAGATAAATTATTTATTACTAAACAGGAGCAAAAATCAAGGAATACAAATAAAATTGGGTTGCCTCCCAACAAGCGCTATCGTTTAACGCCCCTAGCTAGGCATAAAAAGCAAGGATAGATCTAGGTATTGCCATCTTTGGTAGGCAATCCATAACTGGCTCTCATGATTGATTCATAAGGTAATTTAATTTTATGTCTAGTAAAGTGTTCCATGATTTTCCTTAATGGAAACTGGAATCTAATATTTCCTTCCTTCATATCAATAATTGCACCAATCGTTCTAAGGAAAGGTCTACCAAGAATAATAGGACATGAAGGATTGCAATCTATGTCAAGAACAATAAAATCTATGGGCACATAATTCCTATTTGCAACAATAAGAATATCATTAATTCTTCCCATAGGTTTCTTAATAGTGGAATCCGCAAGGTGCAAGTTTAGAGAGCAATCATCAAAATCATGGAAACCTAACAAATCACACAAAGTATTTGGAATCGTGGAAACACTAGCACCCAAATCACATAAAGCATAGAATTCATGATATTTAATTTTAATTTTAATAGTTGGTTCCCACTCATCATAAAGTTTTCTAGGGATAGAAACTTCCAATTCAAGTTTTTCTTCATAAGATTGCATCAAGGCATCAACGATATGTTTAGTAAAAGATTTATTTTGACTATAAGCGTGAGGAGAATTTAGCATGGATTGCAACAAGGAAATACAATCAATCAAAGAGAAATTTTCATAGTTAAATTCCTTGAAATCCATAATAGTGGGTTTAGCAACATCTAGGGTTTTAATTTCTTCAATCCCACTTTTATCAATTTTAGCATCAAGATCAAAAAATTCCGAATTCTTGGAACGTCTTCTAGGTAAAGGTGGATCGTATTCAGTCCCATAATTATCAAGATTCATATTTCAAAACAAATATTTAATAGGGGACACATCAATAACTTTTAGATCTTCATCTTTATTTTCATAGGAACTAGAAGAACACGCTCTTATAAAGGCATCTTTCTTAGCACGCATCCTAACGGTTATTTGTTTGCACTCATCAATGGAAATTCTCATGGATTTGAGAGACTCATTGATATCATGCTTAGGTGGAATAGATCTAAGTTTCAAAGAATCAACATCAAGAGAAATTCTATCAACGTTCCTAGCCAACTCATCAATCTTAAGCAATTTTTCTTCAATCAAAGCATTAAAATTCTTTTGCAAAGTAATAAATTATTTAATATTGGATTCAAAATCAGAGGGCATCTTATTATAATTTCCATAAGAATTGTTGTAGGAATTACCATAATTATTAGAGTGATTACAAGGATAAGGCCTAGGATTGAAATTTCCTCTATATGCATTCTTACCAAAATTGTTCCTACCAACAAAATTCACATCCATAGATTCATTATTATTCTCAATCAAAGTAGACAAGGGCATATCATTAGGATCAGAAGAAACACTCTTACTAGCAAATAATTTCATAAGTTCGTCCATCTTTCCACTCAAAACATTAATTTCTTCTATCACATGCACCTTTTTATTAGTAGATCTTTCAGTATGGCATTGAGAATAATTAACCATAATATTATCTAGGAGTTTAGTAGTTTCTCCTAAAGTGATTTCCATAAAAGTGCCTCCCACGGCCGAATCTAAAAGATTTCTAGAAGCAAAATTCAATCCGGCATAAAAATTTTGTATAATCATCCACAAATTTAAACCATGAGTAGGGCAATTACGTATCATTAGTTTCATTCTCTCCCAAGATTGTGCAGCATGTTCATGATCAAGTTGCTTAAAATTCATAATATCGTTTCTAAGAGAGATGATCTTAGCGGGAGGAAAATACTTAGAGATAAAAGCATCTTTGCACTTGTTCCATGAATCAATACTATTTTTAGGCAAAGACGAAAACCAAGCTTTAGCACAATCTCTAAGTGAAAAAGGAAATAGCTTCAATTTAACAATATCATTATCCACATCTTTCTTCTTTTGCATATCACACAAATCAACGAAGCTATTTAGATGGGTAGCGGCATCTTCACTAGGAAGGCCGGAAAACGGATCTTTCATGACAAGATTCAGCAAAGCAGTATTAATTTCACAAGATTCGGCATCGGTAAGAGGAGCAATCAGAGTGCTAATAAAATCATTGTTGTTGGTATTGGTGAAGTCACACAATTTAGTGTTATCTTGAGCCATCGTGACAAACAAGCAAACTAACACACAAGCAAACAAAAAGCAAGCGGGCAAAAAGACACAAATAGAAAAAGAGAGGGAGGATAGAGAGAGAGGGCGAATAAAACGGCAAGGGTGAAGTGGGGGAGAGGAAAACGAGAGGCAACTGGCAAATAATGTAATGTGGGAGATAAGGGTATGTGATGGGTACTTGGTATATTGACTTTTGCGTAGACTCCCCAGCAACGACGCCAGAAATCCTTCTTGCTACCTCTTGAGCACTGCGTTGGTTTTCCCCGAAGAGGAAGGGATGATGCAGCAAAGTAGCATAAGTATTTCCCTCAGTTTTTGAGAACCAAGGTATCAATCCAGTAGGTGGATATGCGCCAGTCCCTCGCACCTGCACAAAACAAATAAATCCTCGCAACCAACGCGATAAGGGGTTGTCAATCCCTACATGGCCACTTACGAGAGTGAGATCCGATAGATGTGATAAGATAATATTTTTGGTATTTTTATGATAAAGATGCAAAGTAAAATAAAAGCAAAGTAAAATGCAAAGGAAATTACTAAGTAGTAGGAGATTAATATGATGAAGATAGACCCGGGGGCCATAGGTTTCACTAGTGGCTTCTCTCGAGAGCATAAGTATTCTACGGTGGGTGAACAAATTACTGTTGAGCAATTGGCAGAATTGAGCATAGTTATGAGAATATCTAGGAATGATCATGTATATAGGCATCACGTCTGAGACAAGTAGACCGACTCCTGCCTGCATCTACTACTGTTACTCCACTCATCGACCGCTATCCAGCATGCATCTAGAGTATTAAGTTAATGAAAACATAGCAACGCCTTAAGCAAGATGACATGATGTAGAGGGATAAACTCATGCAATATGATGAAAACCCCATCGTGTTATCCTCGATGGCAACAATACAATACGTGCCTTGCTGCCCCTACTGTCACTGGGAAAGCACACCGCAAGATTGAACCCAAATCTAAGCACTTCTCACATTGCAAGAAAAACCAATCCAGTTGGCCAAACCAAATTGATAGTTCGAAGAGACTTGCAAAGATATCAAATCATGCATATAAGAATTCAGAGGAGATTCAAATAATATTCATAGATAAGCTGATCATAAATCCAGAATTCATCGGATCTCAGCAAACACATCGGAAAAGAGTCTTACATCGAATAGTTCTCCAAGAACATCGAGGAGAACATGGTATTGAGAATCAAAGAGAGAGAAAAAGCCATCTAGCTACTAGCTATGGACCCGTAGGTCTGAGGTAAACTACTCACGCTTCATCGAAGAGGATATGGTGTTGATGTAGGAGCCCTTCGTGATCGAATCCCCCTCCGGCAGGATGCCGGAAAAGGCCCCAAGATGGGATCTCACGGGTCCAAAAGGTTGCGGCGGTGGAAAAGTGGTTTTGTGGCTCCCCTCAGTGTTTTCAGGATATAAGAGTATATATAGGAGGAAGATCTATGTTAGGAGGTCTGCGAGGGGCCCACAAGATTGGGGGCGCGCCCTCCACCCTTGTGACTGCCTCGTGGCTCTTCCGACTTGCACTCCAAGTCTCCTGGGTGTCCTATGGTCCAAGAAAGATCATCGCGAAAGTTTTACTCCGTTTGGACTCCGTTTGGTATTCCTTTTCTGTGAAACTCTAAAATAAGGAAAAAACAGAAACTGGCACCGGGCTCTAGGTTAATAGGTTAGTCCCAAAAATCATATAAAATAGCATATTAATGCATATAAAACATCCAAAACAGATAATATAATAGCATGGAACAATCAAAAATTATAGATACGTTGGAGACGTATCAAGCATCCCCAAGCTTAATTCCTGCTCGTCCTCTAGTAGGTAAATGATAAAAAATAGATTTTTTGATGTGGAATGCTACCTAACATATTTATCCATGTAATTCTCTTTATTGTGGCATGAATGTTCAGATCCGTAGATTCAAAACAAAAGTTTAACATTGAGATAAAAACAATAATACTTCAAGCATACTAACAAAATAATTATGTCTTCTCAAAATAACATGGCCAAAGAAAGCTTATCCCTACAAAATCATATAGTCTGGCTATGCTCCATCTTCATCACACAAAATACTTAAATCATGCACAACCCTGATGACAAGCCAAGCAATTGTTTCATACTTTTGATGTTCTCAAACCTTTTCAACTTTCACGCAATACATGAGCGTGAGCCATGGATATAGCACTATAGGTGGAATATACGATGGTCATGGAGACGACAAAAAGAAGGAGATAGTCTCACATCAACTAGGCGTATCGATGGGCTATGGAGATGCCCATTAATAGATATCAATGTGAGTGAGTAGGGATTGCCATGCAACGGATGCGCTAGAGCTATAAGTTTATGAAAGCTCAAAAAGAAACTAAGTGGGTGTGCATCCAACTCGCTTGCTCACGAAGACCTAGGGCATTTTGAGGAAGCCCATCATTGGAATATACATCCCAAGTTCTATAATGAAAATTCGCACTAGTATATGAAAGTGATATCATTGGAGACTCTCTATCATGAAGATCATGGTGCTACTTTGAAGCACAAGTGTGGTAAAATGATAGTAACATTATCCCTTCTCTCCCTTTCTCTTTTTTTATTTGGGCCTTCTCTCATTTTTTGGCATCTTTTTTTCGTCTGGAGTCTCATCCCGATTTGTGGGGGAATCATAGCCTCCATCATCCTTTCCTCACTTGGGACAATGCTCTAATAACGAAGATCATCACACTTTTATTTACTTACAACTCAAAAATTACAACTCGATACTTAGAACAAAATACGACTCCATGTGAATGCCTTCGGCGGTGTACCGGGATGTGTAATGAATCAAGAGTGACATGTATAAAAAATGATGAACGGTGGCTTTGCCACAAATACGATGTCAACTACATGATCATGCAAAGCAATATGAAAATGATGGAGTGTGTCATAATAAACAGAATAGTGGAAAGTTGCATGGCAATATATCTCAGAATGACTATGGAAATGCCATAATAGGTAGGTATGGTGGCTGTTTTGAGGAAGGATGTGTGGTGACTTTATGGTACAGGCGAAAGTTGCGCGGTACTGGAGAGGCTAGCAATGGCAGAAAGGTGAGAGTGCGTGTAATCCATGGACTCAACATTGGTCATAAAGAACTCACATACTTATTGCAAAAAATCGATTAGTCATCGAAACAAAGTACTAAGCGCATGCTCCTAGGGGGGATAGATTGGTAGGAAAAGACCATCGCTTGTCCCCGACCCCACTCATAAGGAAGACAATAAATAAATAAATCATGGAATTCATCACATAACGGTCCACCATACGTGCATGCTACGAGACTCACAAACCTCAACACAAGTATATCTCAAATTCACAACTACTTGGTAGCATGACTCTAATATCACCATCTTCATATCTCAAAACAATCATAAGGAATCAAACTTCTCATAGTATTCAATGCACTTTATATGAAAGTTTTTATTATATCCCTCTTGGATGCCTATCATATTAGGACTAATTTTATAACCAAAGCAAATTACCATGATGTTTAGAGACTCTCAAAATAATATAAGTGAAGTACGAGAGTTCATTAATTTCTATAAAATAAAACCACCGTCGTGCTCTAAAAATATATAAGTGAAGCAATAGGGCAAAATTGCCTGGCTCAAAAGATATAAGTGAAGCACATAGAGTATTCTAATAAATCACGATTCATGCGTGTCTCTCCCAAAAGGTGTGTACAACAAGGATGATTGTGGAAAAGTAAAAAGCAAAGACTCAAATCATACAAGACGCTCCAAGCAAAACACATATCATGTGGTGAATAAAAATATAGCCTCAAGTAAAGTTACCAATAGACGAAGACGAAAGAGGGGATTCCTTCCCGGGGCATCCCCAAGCTTAGGCTTTTTGACATCCTTGAATATTACCTTGGGGTGCCTTGGGCATCCCCAAGCTTAGGCCCTTGCCACTCCTTATTGCATAGTCCATCAAATCCTTACCCAAAACTTGAAAACTTCACAACACAAAACTTCAACAGAAAATATCATAAGCTCCGTTAGTATAAGAAAATAAATGACTACTTTTGGTACTGTTGTGAACTCATTCTTTATTTAATCGGTGTAATATCTACTATATTCCAACTTTTCCATGGTTCATACCCCCCGATACTAGCCATAGATGCATCAAAATAAGCAAACAACACGTGAAAAATAGAATCTGTCAAAAACATAACAGTCTGTAATAATCTGGATATTTCGAATACTTCTATAACTACAAAAATCCTGAGAAATTAGGAAGTCCTAGAAAATTTGTTTATTAATCCTCTGCAAAAATAATCAGTATGTTATCGCGCTCCTGCTAAAAATTAAATCTAATCTCCTGGGCTCAAAAGTTTATGTTTTTCAGCAGGATCAAATCAACTATCACCGTAAGCTATCCCAAAGGCCTTACTTGGCACAAACACTAATTAAAACACAAAACCACATCTAACGAGAGGCTAGATGAAAAATGTATTGCTAAACAAGACATAAAAAGCAAGAACAAAAATAAAATTGGGTTGCCTCCCAACAAGCACTATTGTTTAACGCCCCTAGCTAGGAACAAAAACACGAACAGATCTAAGTGTTATCCTCTTTGGCATGCAAATCTTTAATCACACACTTATGAATTTTAGGAGATTCTTTGGTTTTATAAATGATCAAACTCCTAGGCAAGAAACCAAGAGATTCATTCATGATAATAGGTTCCTTAATAATATCGAGAAAATTGGGGTGAATACTAATTGATTTGAGATCTTCATTGTCTTCACTATAAGATTCACCCTTATTCTTAGGAACATAAATAAACTTGGCAATCTTAGTAGGAGGAAGATTTTGAGTAGTTTTAACGGAGGAAAAAGCAGAACCCAAGTTGGTAATAATATCTTCTAGCTTGCCAATTCTAGTAGAATCTTGATCTATCTTTTCATTAACTATTGGTTCCTTTTCCCTAAGATTCTCTAAAATAACTCCTACTTTAGATACGTATTGAGTAATCTGATTATGAATCTTTTAGTCCAAATTTTCAATCGACTCAACTGTAGCAATTTTATTTTCAATAATGTCCAATCTTTGCCTAACATGTTCCAAAGTTAAAATAGTTCCATTAACCAAAAGAGGTGGTTGGCCTAGCAAATATATCATATCATTGTAAGAATCGAAAGTATGGCCCCCCAAGAAATTTCCCCCAGTAATGGTATTTAGAACATATCTATTCCAAGGTGTAACGCCTACATAAAAATTGCGAAGAAGAACAACAGTAGATTGCTTTCGAGTAGATCTATTTTTAGCATTGCAAATTCTATACCAAGCATCTTTCAAATTTTCTCCTTCCGTTTGTTTCAAATTGAGAACTTCATTATCAAGAGTACTCACGATAATGGGAGGACTAGCTGTGACGCCCCCGATTTGTCCGTACACTAATCATGCACGCAAATGTGTACGACCAGGATCAGGGTCTCACGGGAAGATATCACAACACAACTCTAGACACAAATTCAAATAATACAAGCTTCATATTACAAGCCAGGGGCCTTGAGGGCTCGAATACATAGCTCGATACACAAGAGTCAGTGGAAGCAACAATATCTAAGTACAGACATAAGTTAAACAAGCCTACCTTAAGAAGGCAAACACAAAAGCAACCACGATCGAAGAGGCAAGGCCTCCTGCCTGGGACCTCCTAACTACTCCTGGTCATCGGCGGTCTCCACGTAGTAGCATCCGTCGGCAGTGGCTTCTGGCTCCAGGGGTTGATGACCCACAAGTATAGGGGATCTATCGTAGTCCTTTCGATAAGTAAGAGTGTCGAACCCAACGAGGAGCAGAAGGAAATGATAAGCGGTTTTCAGCAAGATATTCTCTGCAAGCACTGAAATTATAGGTAATAGATAGTTTTGTGATAAGATAATTTGTAACGAGCAACAAGTAACAAAAGTAAATAAAGTGCAGCAAGGTGGCCCAATCCTTTTTGTAGCAAAGGACAAGCCTGGACAAACTCTTATATCAAAGAAAGCGCTCCCGAGGACACACGGGAATTATCGTCAAGCTAGTTTTCATCATGTTCATATGATTCGCGTTCGGTACTTTGATAATTTGATATGTGGGTGGACCGGTGCTTGGGTGCTGTCCTTACTTGGACAAGCATCCCACTTATGATTAACTCCTATTGCAAGCATCCGCAACTACAAAAGAAGTATTAAGGTAAACCTAACCATAGCATGAAACATATGGATCCAAATCAACCCCTTACGAAGCAACGCATAAACTAGGGTTTAAGCTTCTGTCACTCTAGAAACCCATCATCTACTTATTACTTCCCAATGCCTTCCTCTAGGCACAAATAATGGTGAAGTGTCATGTAGTCGACGTTCACATAACACCACTAGACAACATACATCTCATCAAAATATCGAACGAATACCAAATTCACATGACTAATAATAGCAAGACTTCTCCCATGTCCTCAGGAACAAACATAACTACTCACAAAGCATATTCATGTTCATAATCAGAGGGGTATTAATATGCATATAGGATCTGAACATATGATCTTCCACCAAATAAACCGACTAGCATCAACTACAAGGAGTAATCAACACTACTAGCAACCTACAGGTTCCAATCCCAGACTTAGAGACAAGAATTGGATACAAGAGATGAACTAGGGTTTGAGAGGAGATGGTGCTGGTGAAGATGTTGATGGAGATTAGCCCCCCCCCCCGATGAGAGGAGTGTTGGTGATGATGATGGCGATGATTTCCCCTCCCAGAGGGAAGTGTCCCCGGCAGAACAGCTCCGCCGGAGCCCTAGATTGATTCCGCCAAGGTTCCGCCTCGTGGCGGCGGAGTCTCGTCCCGAAAGCTTGCTTATTCATATAGCAGAAGATGGGCACTGGAGGGCCAACAGGGGGCCCACGAGGCAGGGGGCGCGCCCCCACCCTCGTGGCCAGGGTGTGGGCCCCCTCTGGTATTTTCTACGCTCAGTATTTTTTATTATTTCCAAAAATAACTTCCATGGAGTTTCAGTACTTTTGGAGTTGTGCAGAACAGGTCTGTAATATTTGCTCCTTTTCCAGCCCAGAATTCCAGCTGCCGGCATTCTCCCTCTTTATGTAAACCTTGTAAAATAAGAGAGAATAGACATAATGTGTAATAACAGCCCATAATGCAATAAATATCATTAGAAAAGCATGATGCAAAATGGACGTATCAACTCCCCTAAGCTTAGACCTCGCTTGTCCTCAAGCGAAAGCCGAAATCGAAAAATATGTCCACATGTTTAGAGATAGAGGTGTCGATTAAAATAAAATACGGACATGAGGGCATTATGATCATTCTTAGAACAACAACTTATATAATTATTGTCATATGATCTCTTATGCTAGAGTAACAATTCAATCACAATTTCAAGTATGAATCATAAACTTCAATGAAAACTAACAAACTATAATCTCAGTCATTGAAGCAATTGCAATTTATCATAACATAGGAAAGAGTCAATATAAGAGCTTTCCAGCAAGTCCACATACTCAACTATCATATAGTCTTTCACAATTGCTAACACTCACGCAATACTTATGGGTATGGAGTTTTAATCAGACACAGAGAAAGATAGGGGCTTATAGTTTTGCCTCCCAATGTTTTACCTCGAGGGTAATGTCAACAATAATAGTTCATGAAACTCACATCCAATTAGCCATATATACCAGGATCTTTCCAACATATTGTGCTTGCCAAAAGATAAAATGTAAAAAGGAAAGGTGAAGATCATCATGACTCTTATGTAAGGTAGGAGATAAAAGGAAAAGATAGGCCCTTCGCAGAGGGAAGCAGAGGTTGTCATGCGCTTTTATGGTTGGATGCACCAAATCTTAATGCGAAAGAACGTCACTTTATATTGCCAATTGTGATATAGACCTTTATTATGCAGTCCGTCGCTTTTATTTCTTCCACATCACAAGATCGTATAAAGCTTAATTCCTCCACACCAATCAATCATACATATTTAGAGAGCATTTTTTATTGCTTGCACCGATGACAACTTACTTGAAGGATCTTACTCAATCCATAAGTAGATATGGTGGACTCTCATGGAAAAACTGGGTTTAGGGATATTTGGAAGCACAAGTAGTATCTCTACTTGGTGCAAAGAATTTGGCTAGCATGAGGGGAAAGGCAAGCTCAATCATGTTGGATGATCCATGACAATATAATTTATCTCAGATGTAAGAAAACATAACCCATTACGTTGTCTTCCTTATCCAACGTCAACTCTTTAGCATGTCATATTTTAATGAGTGCTCACAATCATAAAATATGTCCAAGATAGTATATTTATATGTGAAACCTCTCTTTCTTTATTACTTCCTATTAATTGCAACAATGACCAAAGCTATGTTTGTCAACTCTCAACAACTTTTAATCATCATACTCTTTCTATGTGAAGTCATTACTCTTCATAAGATCAATACGATCTCTTTTTATTTCTTTTTATTCTTTGTTTTTCTTTTATTCACTGAAGATCATAGCAAGATAATCAAGCCCTTGACTCAACACTAATCTTTATTATATAGCTCACGGACTCGATTACATAGAGGGATCATAAAGCAAAACTCACAACTAGATCATACTAAAACTTTATTCTACTAGATCAAGATATTATCAAAAGGATCGAACTAAGAAAAACGGTAAAGATAAAAGTGATGGTGATACGATACCGGGGCACCTCCCCCAAGCTTGGCTATTGCCAAGGGGAGTGCCCATACGCATGTGATTATATCTCTTTCTTCGGAGGTGGTGATGTGAAATTCTTGGCGATGATGCCCCTCGGGATACGATTCTCCTTCTTGAGCTTATTGACTTGCTGCTTGAGGTCCATTATTTCCTTACGAAGCTTTCCCGTGACAGCTAAAGCTCCTTGCACCCAAGGATGTTGCATAGCTGCGGGAGAACAAGTGACACTCTTCTTCATATTTTCATAAGAAAGAAATCTAACATTGGAAGGGATAACCGAGTTTGGAATAGTCGAGCTCTGTAGTTCCCCCATCGTGAATCCAGCTCGGAAGCGAGAAGTGACTTCTTGATCCTCCTCCATGGTATCTATCCTCTTCAAATCAGCCTCCATCTCTTCCTCCGTTGTTGGACCAAAGTGGTCAGCACCACTATTTGTCCTTGATCTCGATGCCGGATGAGACACCCGGCTCTCCCCGACTGACTCTTGAGAGGACATCTTGCTCTAATCTGCAGCAGCAACAGCTCAAAACACAAACAGAGGACAATTGCGTGATACAGGAGTCAAAACCTTTGGGAGATTATATAATGAATTTTTTACCGGCCAAAATACGTAACGTGCAAGAAAACGGAGTTCGGAGAACGCACGAGGTGCCCACGAGCCAGGGGGCGCCCAGGGGGGGTAGGGCGCGCCCTCCACCCTCGTGGAGCCCTCGTGTCCTTCCCAGACTGCTTCTTATTTTTCTATTTTTCTAAATATTCCAAAATGGAGAAAATTTGCCATTAGAACTGTTTTGGAGTTGGTTTACCTACCGTACCACATACCTATTCCTTTTCGGAGTCTGAAACGTTCCGGAAAGTGTCCCTTATGTATTCCTCCGGGGTTACGGTTTCAATAACATTGGTTTCAACATTTATAGGTTTACCTGAGATATAATGTTTGATTCTTTGACCGTTCACCACCTTCGGATTTGTGCCTTCGAAGTTGTTGATTTTTATGGCGCCGGAACGATAGACCTCCTCGATAATGTAAGGACCTTCCCATTTAGAGAGAAGTTTTCCTACCAAAAATCTTAAGCGAGAGTTGTATAACAATACATAATCACCTATATTAAACTCATGCTTTTGTATCCTTTTGTCGTGCCATCTTTTAACTTTTTCTTTAAACAACTTGGCATTCTCATAGGCTTGGGTTCTCCATTCATCAAGTGAGCTAATGTCAAATAACCTCTTCTCACCGGCAAGTTTGAAATCATATTTGAGCTCTTTAATAGCCCAATATGCCTTATGTTCTAGTTTGAGAGGTAAGTGACATGCTTTTCCATATACCATTTTATACGGAGACATACCCATAGGATTTTTATATGCAGTTCTATAGGCCCATAATGCATCATCAAGTTTCTTGGACCAATTCTTTCTAGATCTATTAACAGTCTTTTGCAAAATTAATTTGAGTTCTCTATTACTCAATTCTACTTGACCACTAGACTGTGGGTGATAAGGAGATGCAATTCTATGATTAACATCATACTTAGCAAGCATTTTACGGAAAGCACCATGAATAAAATGTGAACCACCATCAATCATTAAATATCTAGGGACTCTGAACCTCAGAAAAGTAACTTCTTTAAGCATCTTAATAGAGGTGTTATGATCAACACTACTAGTTGGAATAGCTTCTACCCACTTAGTAACGTAATCAACGGCAACTAAAATATGTGTATATCCATTAGAGGCAGGAAACGGTCCCATATAATCAAAGCCCCAAACATCAAATGGTTCAATAACAAGTGAATAATTCATAGGAATTTCTTGACGTCTGCTAATATTACCAGTTCTTTGACATTCATCACAAGATAAGACAAACTTATGGGCATCCTTGAAGAGAGTAGGCCAATAAAAACCGGATTGCAATACCTTATGTGCAGTTCTATCTCCAGCGTGGTGTCCTCCATAATCTTCGGAGTGACACTTGCGTAGGATCTGTTCCTATTCATGCTCAGGTACACAACGCCTAATAACACCATCTACTCCTTCTTTATAAAGATGTGGGTCATCCCAAAAGTAATGTCTTAAATCATAGAAAAACTTTTTCTTTTGCTGGTAAGTGAAACTAGGTGGTATAAATTTAGCAACAATGTAATTAGCATAATCAGCATACCATGGAGCAGTATGAGAAGCATTTATGACATTTAATTGTTCATCAGGAAAGCTATCATCAATAGGTAGTGGGTCATCAAGAACATTTTCTAACCTAGACAAGTTATCTGCAACGGGGTTCTCAGCTCCCTTTCTATCAATAATATGCAAATCAAATTCTTGTAACAAGAGAACCCATCTAATAAGTCTAGGTTTAGCATCTTTATTTTCCATAAGATATTTAATAGCAGCATGATCAGTGTGAATAGTTACTTCAGAATCAACAATATAAGGTCTGAACTTATCACAAGCAAATACAACTGGTAAAAATTCTTTTTCAGTAGTGGCATAATTTCTCTGGGCATTGTCTAGAGTTTTACTAGCATATTGAATAACATTTAATTTCTTATCAACTCTTTGCCCTAGAACAGCAGCTACAGCATAATCACTAGCATCACACATAATTTCAAAAGGTAAATTCCAATCAGGTGGCTGAACAATAGGTGCAGAGATCAATGCTTTCTTAAGTATTTCAAATGCTTCTACACAATCATCATCAAAGACGAATGGTATATATTTTTGTAATAAATTAGTCAGAGACCGAGAAATTTTTGAGAAGTCCTTAATGAACCTCCTATAAAAGCCAGCATGACCAAGGAAACTTCTTATACCTTTGATGTCCTTGGGACATGGCATATTTTCAATAGCATCAACTTTAGCTTTAGCAACTTCAATGCCCCTTTCAGAAATTTTGTGCCCCAAGACAATACCTTCATTAACCATAAAGTGGCACTTCTCCCAATTCAAGACAAGGTTAGTTTCTTCACATCTCTGCAAAACTCGATCAAGGTTTCTTAAGCAATCATCAAAGAGGATCCATAAACGGAGAAATCGTCCATGAAAACCTCACAAATCTTTTCACAAAAGTCAAAGAATATAGCCATCATGCATCTTTGAAAGGTATCGGGTGCATTACATAAACCAAAAGGCATACGTCTATAAGCAAAAGTACCGAAAGGGCAAGTAAAACTGGTCTTTGATTGATCATCAGGTGACACAGGTATTCGAGCAAAACCAGAATAACCATCTAGAAAGCAAAAATGTGTATGTTTGTATAATCTTTCTACCATTTGATCAATAAAAGGTAAGGGGTAATGATCTTTTTAGTAGCCTTATTTGATTTGCGGAAATAAATTACCATCCTATAACCTGTAATAATTCTTTGCGGAATCAATTCATCTTTATCATTAGGAACGACAGTAATACCTCCCTTCTTAGGAACACAATGGACAAGACTTACCCACTGACTATCAGCAACGGGATAAATTATACCTGCCTCAAGGAGCTTTAGTATTTCTTTTCTTACCACTTCATTCATCTTAGGATTCAGCCGTCGTTGGTGATTAATAACTGGTTTGGCATCTTTCTCCAAATTTATTTTGTGTTGACATAGAGTGGGACTAATGCCCTTAAGATCATCAAGAGTATATCCAATAGCAGCATGGTGCTTCTTCAGAGTTTTCAATAATTTTTCTTCCTCCTTCTCTGAAAGGTTAGCACTAATAATGACAGGATATATCTTCTTTTCATCAAGATAAGCATATTTAAGAGTATCAGGCAGTGGTTTAAGCTCAAACACGGGATCACCCTTGGGTGGAGGAGGATCCCCTAAGATTTCAACAGGCAAGTTGTGTTTCATAATAGGTCCCTGTTTAAAGAACACTTCATCTATTTCCCTTCTTTCATTCATAAACATATCATTTTCATGGTCTAGCAAATATTGTTCTAAAGGATCACTAGGAGGTACGGCAATAGAAGCAAGACCAATAATTTCATCTTTACTAGGCAGTTCCTCTTCACAGTGTTGTCTACGAAATTTAGAAAAGTTGAACTTATGAGATATATCACCTAAACCAATAGTAACAACATCCTTTTCGCAGTCTATCCTAGCATTAACAGTGTTTAAGAAGGGTCTACCAAATATAATGGGACAAAAGCTATCTTGTGGGGACCAAGAACGAGAAAATTAGCAGGATATTTTGTTTTTCCACACAAGACTTCAACATCTCTAACAATCCCAATTGGTGAAATAGTATCTCTACTGGCAAGTTTAATTGTGACATCAATATCTTCTAACTCAGCAGGTGCAATATCATGCATAATTTCTTTGTATAAGTTAATAGGTATTGCACTAGCACTAGCACCCATATCACACAAGCCATGATAACAATGATCTCCTATTTTAACAGAAATAACAGGCATGCCTACCACAGGTCTATGTTTATCTTTAGCACAAGGTTTAGCAATTCTAGCAGTTTCATCACAGAAATAAATAACATGCCCATCAATAATATCATCCAAGAGATCCTTAACAATATCAATATTAGGTTCAACTTTAACTTGCTCAGGAGGTGTATAGGTTCTAATATTGCTTTTACGAACCACAGTTGAAGCTTTAGCATGATCTTTTATCCTAACAGGAAAAGGTAGTTTCTCAACATAAGCAATAGGAATAATAGGATCATTATAAGTGATAGTCTTTTCTTCAACTTTAATAGGTGCAGCTACTTTTACTTCTAT
Source organism: Triticum urartu (assembly GCF_003073215.2). Lineage (NCBI taxonomy): Eukaryota > Viridiplantae > Streptophyta > Magnoliopsida > Poales > Poaceae > Triticum > Triticum urartu. Next base: position 222,503,788 of record NC_053027.1, on the reverse strand, counting down.
GGGAGGATGATATTTAAACCACTTCTCCTTAGGGAGATCAACATGAGTAGCAAAAGATTCACAGAAAGAAGCTACTATCTCAGAGTCAAGTCCATATTTAGTGCTAAATTTACGGAAAACATTGGTATCCATAAAAGATTTAACACAATCAAACCTAGGTGTCATACCTGACTCCTTATCTTCGTCGAGATCCCAATCTTCAGAGTTGCGTTTAATTCTTTCCAATAAATCCCA